>NC_137282.1:69890000-70070000 GCF_054371585.1 Giraffa tippelskirchi
CTCTGGCAGTCGCCACGGCGGCTACACTGCGCACTCAGGAGGGGCAGCGGCCGGGGGCTCCGGTACCCCAGAGGCTCCCTCTCGGATCGCTAGAGAAGGCTTTCTCACCGAGGGCGCGCCGTCCCTCACCCCATCGTCTCTCCTTCGGGCCCACGGAGGCGCTCCACGAGCCGCCGAGCCTCGACTGGGCGGGAGGGGTCTGCGGTACAGGTAAGCGGACGACCACACGGGAGCGTGTGCACGGTCGGGGCCGGAGCACGGCCCGTGCCTCCACGACGAGGCAGCACCTGCCCCCAACGGAAGACGCGAGGGAAACAGGCACGCCTCTCTTCCCGTCTCGACCCCTCCCCCAACGAGAGCCACTCGCGGGACACACACACACACACCACCGCGGTGGGGGACCCGAGGGGGACGCCGGGTTAAGGGAAACGACACCACCGCTCGGCCTCAGGCACCTGAGGGGCGACCTGGAGCGCTCCAGGGGCACCACCGAGGGTTAAACGAGGCACGCTCACCCACCCACGCGGGGCGCGCGGCGCAGCAGCGGGCACAGCCCCCCCCACCGCGGGGAGGGCCGCTCGCGGGACACGCGCCGAGAAGGCGAAGCGAGAGCGTCCGCTGTGTCCGAAGACCGACGGCCTCCCTGACGCCCCGTGGAGGGGGGCGGGCAGGAGACCGAGAGTCAGGGCCGGAGGCCGCACCCACCCTCCCGCCTTCCTCACCCTCCCCGACGGGCAGGGGGAAAGGCAGGCGAGGGGCCCCGTGGACAGACCGAGAAGACCGCACACGTTCACCAGGAACGCCCGTCCCTCGTCCGGCACGGCTTAGGCCCGGCCCGGGAGAGCACGACCACACCACATCGATCCGTTGAGCCGAGGGGGAGGGGGGGAAGGCACGGTGAGGACAGTCGCCGGAGGGGCCCGCTTTAAGCCTCGCCGGCCGCCTCCCCCCGCCACACCTCACCTCGCCTCGCCTCAGGCGACAGCCGCCGACGACGACCCCAGGAGGAGGAGCTGCCTGACACGGGGCACGGAGCCTACAAGAGCGGGCGTCGTCCCGGCCACCACCGGGCGCCCGCGGCGGGGGTCACACAGGGTAGAAGACCCACGGCGCCTCGCCCCGCCGCCCTCGGGTCACCCAGAGACCGGAGGTGGCGCCACGGGTCGGGTCTGCCAGACACGCCACGCGGGAGCCGGCGCACAGGCCCAGGCCGGCGGCCCAGAGGCCCAGAGCCCCGCGTGCGTCCAGAGGCCCAAAGTCCTCGGCGGCAGACGCCGAGAGAGACCGTGTCGGCACTTACCTGGTGGCAGAAAAGGCCCATTTCGGGCGACAAAATGACAGCGCCCGACAGCGGGGCCCACCCACGACTGGCAGAGAGGGACCTTGGCACCTTGGCACCGCCACCTGTCCCCAGCACTACCCCAGAAACACCAGGCCCGGAGCTGTCGGGGGTCATCTGGTCGACTGGGGGGGGGGGAGGGGGGCGAAGGGGGCGCCCGGTGGGCGAGGTGGGGGCGCAGACGCCAAGGGGGAGGGAGCTGGCCGGGGACGCCCTCCCCCTTCGCCCGCACGGGTAGGTGTACCCGTCCGTCCGAGTCTCCGAGCGGGGGTTTGGCTTCGAGTTGCCAGAGAGAAAAACGAAGAGAGACCCGCCGGCGAGGCGCCTCCCACGAGACGAGCGGGCCCCCACGAGGGACCACGCCCGGGGCCCCAGACCGTCCTGTCCGTGGCACCCAGGACGGCTCGAGCCGGTCCCTGACCTCCTGGCCGTGATTCAGGGAGTTGGGGAGGGGTGAGAAAGCAAACCCTCCGGGGTGGCGAACCCTCCTGAAAGGGCGGGAAAGCAAGAACCTCCTGAAGGGAGACGCAAACCCTTCTGAAAAGGCGAACAGCAAATCCTTTGGAGGGCGGGAGCCAACCCTCCTGAAGGAAGAAAGCAAACCCTCCTGAGGGAGGCCCGGGAGGAGGCCAGACCGCCGAGTCCCAGGCGCTCCAGGGAGGGACGACCCTCTCCCTCCCTGCCCACCGCGGCGGCCCGGCCCAGGTAGGGTCCGGCCGGTCCGTCTCCGCGGCCGGAGGGGCACGGGGAGACGCTGGTCGACCCGGTCAGGCCACCCCAGAGCCCGGCTCTGGAGCGCCGCCGCCGCCGCGACGGCCACCCTCCTCAGAAACCTAGAGAACCAATCTCCGGCGACAGCAGGACGTCCCTAGGCCTCGGCGCCACCGCCACTGTCGCCGCCAGCAGAGCTGGTCTCTGAGAGCTGTGCCTCGGGCCCGGCGGCTGAGTCACAACCCTCCTGAAGGTCGCCGAAGCTCCAGAGGGGAGGGACACTATAAAAGCGGCCGCCAGGTGGCTCCTGACAACCGGCTCCAATGTCCCGAGGACGGGTCGCTGTCGCCGGCCGCCCAAACGCCCGAGCTCGGCCCGGAGCCGCCGCCTCCGAGAGACGCGACGCGACGCGACCCCGGCCGCAGAGGAAGGGAGAGGAGCTGGGAAATAGCTCCCCAGGAGGCTGCCACGAAGGAGACGCGCTCCCCCCCCCCACCCACGCGATGCCAGGCTGGTGGGGGGACATTCCACGGAGACGCCGGCGGGCGGCGGGGCTCGGGGCGGGGACGGCCGAGAGAGGGGCACCAGTGACATCCCGGGCTCCCCCGGGCCCCCTCCCCCGAAGGAGGGAGGGAGGGAGAGAGAGAAGGGAGGGAGGCAGGGAGGGAGGGACCGACCGGCAAAGCGAAACCAGGCAAGCGCTGCTCGGAGAACAAAGCAGGACTTCTCGAAAGCAGACACAGACACAGACACGCAAGCCCAGGAGCAAGAAAGGAAAAGAAGGAGACACTCGGACCCCCAACAAGAGAAAACGAAAGTCAACCTGTGTCGAGACCGTGATCAAGTCCAACGACAACAAACACAAGCATGCGCCGCTGGGTGGGGAAAGTGCACGTGAGGACAGGAGAACATGGATTTCAAAACAACTGGCCACAAACACCGGAAAGGAAAGGCGGCCGGGCGGCCGGGCCGGGCGGTCTGGTCTGGGGTGGGGTGGCAGGGCTGCTGGGGGCGGGGGTCGGTGGCGGGGGGTGGGGGTGGGGGGTGGGGGGTGGAGGAAACGGGAGCACCTAGAAAGAGGAGGAGACTGTCGGCCGTGCTGAGACACGGAAACATCGCACGGCTGGGGACCCGTTCCTCTCGTTTTCCCCGGGGTGTGAAAGAGACTTACTTTGCCTCCCGTCTCCTGGGATTTCATCTCCCCAGCAACAACGGTCAGGCAAGCTGTCGGGTGTGTGTGTGTTGCGGGGGGTTGGGGGGGGTTGGGGAGAAAAAAAGAAGACACCTTTCAAGTGAAAGGAGGGAGCGTGAAGGTCTCTGAACCCTCGGACAGCGGCCTTCCATTTTCCAGACCAGTGACACGTTCTCCCAAGTCGCCCGGTTCCAGAAAACGCTTTTCGGAAACAGAATCCTCGAGGCCCGCGAACTCCTTAGGAATCCTCGGATGAGCTTCCGGGCCAGGCTATACCGTAGGCAGCGCGCTTCCCCTGAAGCCAAAGCCACGGGCTCCAGAGGGCCACGTCCAAGAAGCTGATCTCGTACGGAACCCGGTGTCTTCTTCTCTAGGACACTTCTAGAAGCAGCAAGAGTGCCCGTTTGTGAGAATCGAAGGTGAAGCCGGCACGATGTAAACCCAGCGATGTGTGCGGTCAGAGGCCCATCTAGATTCGAACTCCAGTTCTGGAGGGAGGGGAGCAGTGGGGACAGGAGGGTGGCCTGCGAGTCCGCCGTCCCGTCCCCACTCCTCCTGTGAACATCCGCCCCGCGGAAGGTGTCGAGGAACCTCATGACCTGACCTACGGGGTGAACCGTCGCCAAAGACAAAGAATTCCTCCAGCCAGGCGTTGTCCGCAGCCCCGAACCCCTTCCCTCCGTCGCCCGGCCTTTCAGAATGCCACGTGGAACCCTCTCAAGACGAGTGTGGGGCTTGGAGGTATGGGCCCCCGAATTCTCCTCGCCCGGCCCTGCAAGAAACCATTCCGGGCGGGCCTGCCCCACATGAAGACTTTTCGGGCTTTTCGGTGGACCGGGCCTCCCGGGGTGCCCCTGCACCCGGCACCCTGCGACATCCCGAGAGATCCCACGGAGAAACGTCTCCGGCCACTCGCGCGGCATCTGCCTCGCTGGCGAGCGCCCCTCCCAACCTCCCCAGAGATACGTGAGCACGGACGCTTCTTCCCCATCTGGGTCCCCTCACAGGATCTGTGAGTTCCTGCGGTTCCGCACGCCCTCGACTTGGCTGTGGTTCGGGGCTCTGTTCTGTTCCGTGTTTGCTCTCCGGCCCACGTGATCTCTCTGGCTAGGGCACCCAGGAAAAGCGAAAAGAAATCGAGTCCGCGTGAGTACTATTCAGGCATCAAGTGGGGATACCTACCAACGACCTCTAACGTGGATCCACCAAGATGGCGGCCGTGCGGGGTTCAGGAGGATCATTTTGCGCTTTCTGGGGGCGCTATTTGCTCTCAATGATTTCACGTGCCTTTTGGGCATGGCTCACGGAGATGGACGTGAAGCAGCAGGGCAGCCACATCTGGCGTCTCGGCCTAGCTAGGGCGGCTCCACGAGTGACCTCTCGGAACCGGGGCCGAGACCGCCATCCCTCCCCGGGCCCCCCCCCCCCCTCGGTGGCTGGGTATGGGGGGGAGGAGGGGGAGGTTTCGGAGGGGAGACGGGAGATCTGGGCTTGTGGTTGGGGGCGCGCGGGGCCACACGTGTCATGTCGTGATATTCCTGTAACGCTCCAACAAGATACATATTATTCTCTCTTCTGCAGATTTCTATCTGTGTCTGAATGGAAATGTATTAGACTCTTGAAATCTGAGCCTTGACGAGGGGTGCGCCCTGTACGTCTCGGGCTACAGGCAGCATACGGAAACTGAAGATATCAGGAATCACGTATAAAGGTTAAAGTCAAAGAAACGGACCTAGTTCAGTGGCAGACTTAGTCTTCCTCGCTGCAGCCTCAAGGTAAATGCTGGGGGTACCCAGTCTATTCTTGGGAAGATACAGTGTTTCTTTTAACTGTTGCCAGCAACGCAGCTTCTCCTCTACCGGAGTTGAAACTGAGATTTAGTTCTTGCAGCTAGTAGTTCTTTTTCAGAACATCTATCAGGAAGGATCTGAATAGCTTGTCATGTCCCTGAAAATATACTAGAGAACATTTGGTTCAGTTCTCGTACCCAGAGACTGGGGAAATTAAGGTGGCACTAGAAATCGCACCTTTTGGTTATATAGTATCTTTCCTGGAAAACAGGCTGCTCTTAAACTCTAATTGTATCAAACAGTAGCAGGGATGAGAAGTGCATGATCCACAAGTTTCAGTAAAGCTGGCTCTCCCGCTCCTTAACATTATATACATTGTTAACAAAAGTGTAGAATTGGACACTTGATGGCAACAAAGAGGCATCCTGTTTGGCGTTTCTTTGGACTGCAGCCGGGAGAGGAGCAGAGCCGACTTGTTCAGTCCCCGGTCCTGCTACTCCTAGGCCTTTCCTCACACTTGATCTTGGACGCTCTGGGGCAGGTTGTGTCTGCAACAAGCACTCGATTTGTCCGGAAGCACTGAATCCTCTGTTCATCGCCTTTGTTCCCAGGACTGTCTCAGGAGGTGACGACGATTTCCCATGGGGGAATCTGTGTCAGAGGCTTGCCAACCATACTTTTCACGTGGTTCATGCAAAGCTCACCCGTCACCGGTCACCTGTCAACTCACCATCCGTACGAGAGTCAGCACCAACACGCCCGGCAGAGCTGAGCGTCAAGAAGGGGTTGCGTGGAAAGAGATGTGTATGCTTGGTCCTGGTCCTGGTTATAGACAGAAAGTATCAAGGGGGAATAACTCCCAGAATAAGTAGGCCTGCCTGGAATGCGAAATAGTGAGAAGAGGCCTCGCGCTTGGAGGACGGGTCAGAGCTTTAGCCACGGGAGAGTGAAAAGGAAAGGCCCGGGAAAGGGCCGTGGGGCAGGGGACGGTCTGAGCCCAGCACCAGCGGTGAAGGACGAGGAGGCACCTTGAAAGAACGTGCTGTTTCGGAGGTTTGTGGTAAGAGCACACCGGTGCTGCTAAAGATGAGGCTGGTGGAACCCAGATAGTAGAGAGGCGCCAGAAACCGGCCAGGAAGGATGAGAATCCTGTGTGCTGAGGACCGGCACTTCACCAAGCCCACAGCAAAGGGTGCTGTCTAGATTCAAACCCAGTCACTCGCGCAAACGCCACTCAGCCACCTCCTCATCTACAAGGCCGACAGATACTCGGTGCGTGAGGTGCGTGTACAGTCTAGGTGGGCGGCACTCACGTTATCGGGCAACCACACAGCTAATACGTGCTTTGAAAGAACCAACAGTGAGCTGATAGCTTTTTCTGGATCTGCCTATAACCAAAGATACCGCTCGCTGCATACTGTGGATCTCGACTCCTGTCTCACGTCTCCATGAGGCCGTCAGAAAAGTACTGTTCGTGCTACCTCTCAGGCCAGGAATGACACTTAAAGTGTAACGTGCTCACCAAGTCCTCAGAGATTCATGGGTTTGAATCGAGAAATTCCACCTGGTCCTTTCGCTCCCGATCCACTCCTGCTCTCACCACTACTACCACACGGGTCAGACACGAGCGAGTTCAGCTGAATTAGCTTGCACACGTGGGGACGGAGTTAGCTTTCGGCACACGGATATTTAGGAATTCCATGGCAGTATGCCAGGTATTCACAGTATGTATCGGATATTCGCCTAATTTGATAACAAGAGAGCTCAGGCCTCAGGCATAACTTCAGGCAGATTTTCCCTCCAACAGAAACAGCTCAGATGGGCTGGCAGCCCGGGAAAATGAGCAACTGCCACTGACAGACTGAGACACCTATGGGCTCCCTCCGTGGGGAGACCTTCTGCCAAGGCTTCTCCCTCAAGGGCCGTTACCCAGCCTGCGGGCATCAGCTGAGGAGAAGGGGAGGTGGGTGCCCCGGAAAGCAGCCGCGCTCGAGTCAGTCTCCCGGGAGCTCTCGTTCCAGCTCTGGACGCTCACTCCCGGGCCTGGGTTCCCACTCCAGCTTTCAGATGGATCCCGGGCCCTTCTTCAGAGAAGTTCCTCCAGATGAGTCCCCAGCCACCAGTGGGCCTCATTCGACCTTGCGGGACCTCCCTCCCCTTCTGAAGCTAGGTTCCGTCTCTCTCTTCACAAAACTTTAAGTCCAACATAGATTGTTAACAATGACTTGCCATTTCCTTTTGTTCTCACCATTATTCTGACTACTTGCAGTTAATTCCGCTCACCTTTGGATTGCTTACGACACTCCAGGCCACTGAAAAAAAGGGAGTTTCCGTTCTGAGCTCAAAGATCCTCAGGCGGCATTTGGGCCTTACTTTACCTCTGCTGGAGACAGGAAGGTGGCAGGTGACCGGGACCTGCCAAGAGCAGAGCAGAAGCTGTGCCCCCTGAGCAGTGGTGCCTGGCTCTCTCTCATTGGTCGCAGAGGGTCTGCAAGATTCGAGGGGGTTCTTGACGGCCCCACCATGCTGGTGAGCCGTGTCGTCTCATCTCATCGGGAATCTGACCCCTCATCAGCAAGCGTAGCCATGTGCCCTCACCCTGAGTCTCTAAACCCTTCCCAGACCATCACTCGGCCCGCCTTCTCCTCTCAGGCAGAATGAACCTGGGCTTCTCTCCTGGGACAGGTCATTCTGTGTCATGGGATGTCCTCTTTACTCCTGTTGCCGGCAATAGGAGTATTGATGTGCCGCTCATAGGTCAGAGACTCCTCATTCTTATTACCCAGAGGCTTTTCTTCAGTCAGTAAATTTTGTTCCTTTGAAGTTAAAGGGATTGCCTTTGAAGACTATCATTTCTGACCTAGTCGCAAACCGTCTCTTTTGAGGAACTTCCTTAGGGTTCCAGGGATTAAGACAGTTTGCTTCCATTGCAAAGGGCACAGATTCATTCCTCGATTGCAGGATCTAGATCTCCTGTGCCTCACACTCTAGCCAAAAAGGTATATTTTAAATATAAGAGGGCCAAGCATAAACCTACTACTTTCCCTTTCCATTATTATGATAATAATCTAATTCTCTTCAAGGCAACACAAATGCTTCTTACTAACTAGAAGGATCATGTCGCGGAAATTATAAACAGAAAAACAGGGAATTACTTCATGATATCTCACTACATCCGTCTCCGATCCAACGTCCGAAACATCAAGGAAGTCCACGTAAAGTATCATCTTTAAATAGAGCGCTCCACTTTGAGACAATAGAACTAAACTCATTAAAACTAAGTTTTCCAGCATGTGGCTGCTTTGAAATCTTGCATCCAACCGACAATTCTGGAGCATATGATAATTCGGAATTGAGTAATCGATGACACAAACACTCTCCTCGGCAGGGGGACGTTTTGGATCGCCTGAGTTCTAGGTTCTCAATGTTATCAAGCCAGACACAATCTTCACGGTTTTTCATAGATCTTGTAATATCTTTTTTAAAATTTCAACTTTTTTGAGGTACAATTGACATACAAAATTGCAAGAAATTGAAATATAACTGTGGTGATTTCACGTGTTTACGATGTGAAAGGATTCCTCATCCAGTTAATTAATATCACCTCACATATTTCACTTTCTGTTTTTTTTTCTTCCCTCCATCTTTCCTACTTAGATTTTTATCTTCATAAGATTTCATTTATACAAAACATGTCAAAAAGAGTGCCATGTTTTACATTAGATCCTCAGACTCTATTCATCTTATAGCTGAACATTTGTTCCCTTTTACCAACCTCTCCCCATAGCCCTAGTAACCACTTTTCTACTCTCTGGATGAGTTTTACTTTTTCATGGATGCACTATCAGAGCCAGTCCTGAAATTTCCTCCAATTACAATTCTTCTCTCAGAGTCATCAGTCCATTTTGTGTTATCTTTCATGTTTTACAAAATTACTCCTAACCAGCAATGGAGCGGGTGTGGCAGGCAATGAGCCAAGAAGATTTACAGGGTGGCATCCACTTACTGTGGGAACTAACCATGGCATTGATCAGTCTATCAACCTAGAAAGAGATCACTGGACATTGCACAAAAATTTGCTTATTTCTTTGTAGAAGTTTGGCATTAAACTAAACCCTTAGTTTGGGATGGGATGGGATGGGGTGGGGTGGGGTGGGGTGGGGTGGGGGGTGGGGGGTGGAGGAAACGGGAGCACCTAGAAAGAGGAGGAGACTGTCGGCCGTGCTGAGACACGGAAACATCGCACGGCTGGGGACCCGTTCCTCTCGTTTTCCCCGGGGTGTGAAAGAGACTTACTTTGCCTCCCGTCTCCTGGGATTTCATCTCCCCAGCAACAACGGTCAGGCAAGCTGTCGGGTGTGTGTGTGTTGCGGGGGGTTGGGGGGGGTTGGGGAGAAAAAAAGAAGACACCTTTCAAGTGAAAGGAGGGAGCGTGAAGGTCTCTGAACCCTCGGACAGCGGCCTTCCATTTTCCAGACCAGTGACACGTTCTCCCAAGTCGCCCGGTTCCAGAAAACGCTTTTCGGAAACAGAATCCTCGAGGCCCGCGAACTCCTTAGGAATCCTCGGATGAGCTTCCGGGCCAGGCTATACCGTAGGCAGCGCGCTTCCCCTGAAGCCAAAGCCA
The DNA here is from genome assembly GCF_054371585.1 of Giraffa tippelskirchi. NCBI lineage: Eukaryota > Metazoa > Chordata > Mammalia > Artiodactyla > Giraffidae > Giraffa > Giraffa tippelskirchi. The sequence goes on from NC_137282.1 coordinate 69,899,660, forward strand.
CGGGCTCCAGAGGGCCACGTCCAAGAAGCTGATCTCGTACGGAACCCGGTGTCTTCTTCTCTAGGACACTTCTAGAAGCAGCAAGAGTGCCCGTTTGTGAGAATCGAAGGTGAAGCCGGCACGATGTAAACCCAGCGATGTGTGCGGTCAGAGGCCCATCTAGATTCGAACTCCAGTTCTGGAGGGAGGGGAGCAGTGGGGACAGGAGGGTGGCCTGCGAGTCCGCCGTCCCGTCCCCACTCCTCCTGTGAACATCCGCCCCGCGGAAGGTGTCGAGGAACCTCATGACCTGACCTACGGGGTGAACCGTCGCCAAAGACAAAGAATTCCTCCAGCCAGGCGTTGTCCGCAGCCACGAACCCCTTCCCTCCGTCGCCCGGCCTTTCAGAATGCCACGTGGAACCCTCTCAAGACGAGTGTGGGGCTTGGAGGTATGGGCCCCCGAATTCTCCTCGCCCGGCCCTGCAAGAAACCATTCCGGGCGGGCCTGCCCCACATGAAGACTTTTCGGGCTTTTCGGTGGACCGGGCCTCCCGGGGTGCCCCTGCACCCGGCACCCTGCGACATCCCGAGAGATCCCACGGAGAAACGTCTCCGGCCACTCGCGCGGCATCTGCCTCGCTGGCGAGCGCCCCTCCCAACCTCCCCAGAGATACGTGAGCACGGACGCTTCTTCCCCATCTGGGTCCCCTCACAGGATCTGTGAGTTCCTGCGGTTCCGCACGCCCTCGACTTGGCTGTGGTTCGGGGCTCTGTTCTGTTCCGTGTTTGCTCTCCGGCCCACGTGATCTCTCTGGCTAGGGCACCCAGGAAAAGCGAAAAGAAATCGAGTCCGCGTGAGTACTATTCAGGCATCAAGTGGGGATACCTACCAACGACCTCTAACGTGGATCCACCAAGATGGCGGCCGTGCGGGGTTCAGGAGGATCATTTTGCGCTTTCTGGGGGCGCTATTTGCTCTCAATGATTTCACGTGCCTTTTGGGCATGGCTCACGGAGATGGACGTGAAGCAGCAGGGCAGCCACATCTGGCGTCTCGGCCTAGCTAGGGCGGCTCCACGAGTGACCTCTCGGAACCGGGGCCGAGACCGCCATCCCTCCCCGGGCCCCCCCCCCCCCTCGGTGGCTGGGTATGGGGGGGAGGAGGGGGAGGTTTCGGAGGGGAGACGGGAGATCTGGGCTTGTGGTTGGGGGCGCACGGGGCCACACGTGTCATGTCGTGATATTCCTGTAACGCTCCAACAAGATACATATTATTCTCTCTTCTGCAGATTTCTATCTGTGTCTGAATGGAAATGTATTAGACTCTTGAAATCTGAGCCTTGACGAGGGGTGCGCCCTGTACGTCTCGGGCTACAGGCAGCATACGGAAACTGAAGATATCAGGAATCACGTATAAAGGTTAAAGTCAAAGAAACGGACCTAGTTCAGTGGCAGACTTAGTCTTCCTCGCTGCAGCCTCAAGGTAAATGCTGGGGGTACCCAGTCTATTCTTGGGAAGATACAGTGTTTCTTTTAACTGTTGCCAGCAACGCAGCTTCTCCTCTACCGGAGTTGAAACTGAGATTTAGTTCTTGCAGCTAGTAGTTCTTTTTCAGAACATCTATCAGGAAGGATCTGAATAGCTTGTCATGTCCCTGAAAATATACTAGAGAACATTTGGTTCAGTTCTCGTACCCAGAGACTGGGGAAATTAAGGTGGCACTAGAAATCGCACCTTTTGGTTATATAGTATCTTTCCTGGAAAACAGGCTGCTCTTAAACTCTAATTGTATCAAACAGTAGCAGGGATGAGAAGTGCATGATCCACAAGTTTCAGTAAAGCTGGCTCTCCCGCTCCTTAACATTATATACATTGTTAACAAAAGTGTAGAATTGGACACTTGATGGCAACAAAGAGGCATCCTGTTTGGCGTTTCTTTGGACTGCAGCCGGGAGAGGAGCAGAGCCGACTTGTTCAGTCCCCGGTCCTGCTACTCCTAGGCCTTTCCTCACACTTGATCTTGGACGCTCTGGGGCAGGTTGTGTCTGCAACAAGCACTCGATTTGTCCGGAAGCACTGAATCCTCTGTTCATCGCCTTTGTTCCCAGGACTGTCTCAGGAGGTGACGACGATTTCCCATGGGGGAATCTGTGTCAGAGGCTTGCCAACCATACTTTTCACGTGGTTCATGCAAAGCTCACCCGTCACCGGTCACCTGTCAACTCACCATCCGTACGAGAGTCAGCACCAACACGCCCGGCAGAGCTGAGCGTCAAGAAGGGGTTGCGTGGAAAGAGATGTGTATGCTTGGTCCTGGTCCTGGTTATAGACAGAAAGTATCAAGGGGGAATAACTCCCAGAATAAGTAGGCCTGCCTGGAATGCGAAATAGTGAGAAGAGGCCTCGCGCTTGGAGGACGGGTCAGAGCTTTAGCCACGGGAGAGTGAAAAGGAAAGGCCCGGGAAAGGGCCGTGGGGCAGGGGACGGTCTGAGCCCAGCACCAGCGGTGAAGGACGAGGAGGCACCTTGAAAGAACGTGCTGTTTCGGAGGTTTGTGGTAAGAGCACACCGGTGCTGCTAAAGATGAGGCTGGTGGAACCCAGATAGTAGAGAGGCGCCAGAAACCGGCCAGGAAGGATGAGAATCCTGTGTGCTGAGGACCGGCACTTCACCAAGCCCACAGCAAAGGGTGCTGTCTAGATTCAAACCCAGTCACTCGCGCAAACGCCACTCAGCCACCTCCTCATCTACAAGGCCGACAGATACTCGGTGCGTGAGGTGCGTGTACAGTCTAGGTGGGCGGCACTCACGTTATCGGGCAACCACACAGCTAATACGTGCTTTGAAAGAACCAACAGTGAGCTGATAGCTTTTTCTGGATCTGCCTATAACCAAAGATACCGCTCGCTGCATACTGTGGATCTCGACTCCTGTCTCACGTCTCCATGAGGCCGTCAGAAAAGTACTGTTCGTGCTACCTCTCAGGCCAGGAATGACACTTAAAGTGTAACGTGCTCACCAAGTCCTCAGAGATTCATGGGTTTGAATCGAGAAATTCCACCTGGTCCTTTCGCTCCCGATCCACTCCTGCTCTCACCACTACTACCACACGGGTCAGACACGAGCGAGTTCAGCTGAATTAGCTTGCACACGTGGGGACGGAGTTAGCTTTCGGCACACGGATATTTAGGAATTCCATGGCAGTATGCCAGGTATTCACAGTATGTATCGGATATTCGCCTAATTTGATAACAAGAGAGCTCAGGCCTCAGGCATAACTTCAGGCAGATTTTCCCTCCAACAGAAACAGCTCAGATGGGCTGGCAGCCCGGGAAAATGAGCAACTGCCACTGACAGACTGAGACACCTATGGGCTCCCTCCGTGGGGAGACCTTCTGCCAAGGCTTCTCCCTCAAGGGCCGTTACCCAGCCTGCGGGCATCAGCTGAGGAGAAGGGGAGGTGGGTGCCCCGGAAAGCAGCCGCGCTCGAGTCAGTCTCCCGGGAGCTCTCGTTCCAGCTCTGGACGCTCACTCCCGGGCCTGGGTTCCCACTCCAGCTTTCAGATGGATCCCGGGCCCTTCTTCAGAGAAGTTCCTCCAGATGAGTCCCCAGCCACCAGTGGGCCTCATTCGACCTTGCGGGACCTCCCTCCCCTTCTGAAGCTAGGTTCCGTCTCTCTCTTCACAAAACTTTAAGTCCAACATAGATTGTTAACAATGACTTGCCATTTCCTTTTGTTCTCACCATTATTCTGACTACTTGCAGTTAATTCCGCTCACCTTTGGATTGCTTACGACACTCCAGGCCACTGAAAAAAAGGGAGTTTCCGTTCTGAGCTCAAAGATCCTCAGGCGGCATTTGGGCCTTACTTTACCTCTGCTGGAGACAGGAAGGTGGCAGGTGACCGGGACCTGCCAAGAGCAGAGCAGAAGCTGTGCCCCCTGAGCAGTGGTGCCTGGCTCTCTCTCATTGGTCGCAGAGGGTCTGCAAGATTCGAGGGGGTTCTTGACGGCCCCACCATGCTGGTGAGCCGTGTCGTCTCATCTCATCGGGAATCTGACCCCTCATCAGCAAGCGTAGCCATGTGCCCTCACCCTGAGTCTCTAAACCCTTCCCAGACCATCACTCGGCCCGCCTTCTCCTCTCAGGCAGAATGAACCTGGGCTTCTCTCCTGGGACAGGTCATTCTGTGTCATGGGATGTCCTCTTTACTCCTGTTGCCGGCAATAGGAGTATTGATGTGCCGCTCATAGGTCAGAGACTCCTCATTCTTATTACCCAGAGGCTTTTCTTCAGTCAGTAAATTTTGTTCCTTTGAAGTTAAAGGGATTGCCTTTGAAGACTATCATTTCTGACCTAGTCGCAAACCGTCTCTTTTGAGGAACTTCCTTAGGGTTCCAGGGATTAAGACAGTTTGCTTCCATTGCAAAGGGCACAGATTCATTCCTCGATTGCAGGATCTAGATCTCCTGTGCCTCACACTCTAGCCAAAAAGGTATATTTTAAATATAAGAGGGCCAAGCATAAACCTACTACTTTCCCTTTCCATTATTATGATAATAATCTAATTCTCTTCAAGGCAACACAAATGCTTCTTACTAACTAGAAGGATCATGTCGCGGAAATTATAAACAGAAAAACAGGGAATTACTTCATGATATCTCACTACATCCGTCTCCGATCCAACGTCCGAAACATCAAGGAAGTCCACGTAAAGTATCATCTTTAAATAGAGCGCTCCACTTTGAGACAATAGAACTAAACTCATTAAAACTAAGTTTTCCAGCATGTGGCTGCTTTGAAATCTTGCATCCAACCGACAATTCTGGAGCATATGATAATTCGGAATTGAGTAATCGATGACACAAACACTCTCCTCGGCAGGGGGACGTTTTGGATCGCCTGAGTTCTAGGTTCTCAATGTTATCAAGCCAGACACAATCTTCACGGTTTTTCATAGATCTTGTAATATCTTTTTTAAAATTTCAACTTTTTTGAGGTACAATTGACATACAAAATTGCAAGAAATTGAAATATAACTGTGGTGATTTCACGTGTTTACGATGTGAAAGGATTCCTCATCCAGTTAATTAATATCACCTCACATATTTCACTTTCTGTTTTTTTTTCTTCCCTCCATCTTTCCTACTTAGATTTTTATCTTCATAAGATTTCATTTATACAAAACATGTCAAAAAGAGTGCCATGTTTTACATTAGATCCTCAGACTCTATTCATCTTATAGCTGAACATTTGTTCCCTTTTACCAACCTCTCCCCATAGCCCTAGTAACCACTTTTCTACTCTCTGGATGAGTTTTACTTTTTCATGGATGCACTATCAGAGCCAGTCCTGAAATTTCCTCCAATTACAATTCTTCTCTCAGAGTCATCAGTCCATTTTGTGTTATCTTTCATGTTTTACAAAATTACTCCTAACCAGCAATGGAGCGGGTGTGGCAGGCAATGAGCCAAGAAGATTTACAGGGTGGCATCCACTTACTGTGGGAACTAACCATGGCATTGATCAGTCTATCAACCTAGAAAGAGATCACTGGACATTGCACAAAAATTTGCTTATTTCTTTGTAGAAGTTTGGCATTAAACTAAACCCTTAGTTTGGGATGGGATGGGGTGGGGTGGGGTGGGGTGGGGTGGGGTGGGGGGTGGGGGGTGGAGGAAACGGGAGCACCTAGAAAGAGGAGGAGACTGTCGGCCGTGCTGAGACACGGAAACATCGCACGGCTGGGGACCCGTTCCTCTCGTTTTCCCCGGGGTGTGAAAGAGACTTACTTTGCCTCCCGTCTCCTGGGATTTCATCTCCCCAGCAACAACGGTCAGGCAAGCTGTCGGGTGTGTGTGTGTTGCGGGGGGTTGGGGGGGGTTGGGGAGAAAAAAAGAAGACACCTTTCAAGTGAAAGGAGGGAGCGTGAAGGTCTCTGAACCCTCGGACAGCGGCCTTCCATTTTCCAGACCAGTGACACGTTCTCCCAAGTCGCCCGGTTCCAGAAAACGCTTTTCGGAAACAGAATCCTCGAGGCCCGCGAACTCCTTAGGAATCCTCGGATGAGCTTCCGGGCCAGGCTATACCGTAGGCAGCGCGCTTCCCCTGAAGCCAAAGCCACGGGCTCCAGAGGGCCACGTCCAAGAAGCTGATCTCGTACGGAACCCGGTGTCTTCTTCTCTAGGACACTTCTAGAAGCAGCAAGAGTGCCCGTTTGTGAGAATCGAAGGTGAAGCCGGCACGATGTAAACCCAGCGATGTGTGCGGTCAGAGGCCCATCTAGATTCGAACTCCAGTTCTGGAGGGAGGGGAGCAGTGGGGACAGGAGGGTGGCCTGCGAGTCCGCCGTCCCGTCCCCACTCCTCCTGTGAACATCCGCCCCGCGGAAGGTGTCGAGGAACCTCATGACCTGACCTACGGGGTGAACCGTCGCCAAAGACAAAGAATTCCTCCAGCCAGGCGTTGTCCGCAGCCACGAACCCCTTCCCTCCGTCGCCCGGCCTTTCAGAATGCCACGTGGAACCCTCTCAAGACGAGTGTGGGGCTTGGAGGTATGGGCCCCCGAATTCTCCTCGCCCGGCCCTGCAAGAAACCATTCCGGGCGGGCCTGCCCCACATGAAGACTTTTCGGGCTTTTCGGTGGACCGGGCCTCCCGGGGTGCCCCTGCACCCGGCACCCTGCGACATCCCGAGAGATCCCACGGAGAAACGTCTCCGGCCACTCGCGCGGCATCTGCCTCGCTGGCGAGCGCCCCTCCCAACCTCCCCAGAGATACGTGAGCACGGACGCTTCTTCCCCATCTGGGTCCCCTCACAGGATCTGTGAGTTCCTGCGGTTCCGCACGCCCTCGACTTGGCTGTGGTTCGGGGCTCTGTTCTGTTCCGTGTTTGCTCTCCGGCCCACGTGATCTCTCTGGCTAGGGCACCCAGGAAAAGCGAAAAGAAATCGAGTCCGCGTGAGTACTATTCAGGCATCAAGTGGGGATACCTACCAACGACCTCTAACGTGGATCCACCAAGATGGCGGCCGTGCGGGGTTCAGGAGGATCATTTTGCGCTTTCTGGGGGCGCTATTTGCTCTCAATGATTTCACGTGCCTTTTGGGCATGGCTCACGGAGATGGACGTGAAGCAGCAGGGCAGCCACATCTGGCGTCTCGGCCTAGCTAGGGCGGCTCCACGAGTGACCTCTCGGAACCGGGGCCGAGACCGCCATCCCTCCCCGGGCCCCCCCCCCCTCGGTGGCTGGGTATGGGGGGGAGGAGGGGGAGGTTTCGGAGGGGAGACGGGAGATCTGGGCTTGTGGTTGGGGGCGCGCGGGGCCACACGTGTCATGTCGTGATATTCCTGTAACGCTCCAACAAGATACATATTATTCTCTCTTCTGCAGATTTCTATCTGTGTCTGAATGGAAATGTATTAGACTCTTGAAATCTGAGCCTTGACGAGGGGTGCGCCCTGTACGTCTCGGGCTACAGGCAGCATACGGAAACTGAAGATATCAGGAATCACGTATAAAGGTTAAAGTCAAAGAAACGGACCTAGTTCAGTGGCAGACTTAGTCTTCCTCGCTGCAGCCTCAAGGTAAATGCTGGGGGTACCCAGTCTATTCTTGGGAAGATACAGTGTTTCTTTTAACTGTTGCCAGCAACGCAGCTTCTCCTCTACCGGAGTTGAAACTGAGATTTAGTTCTTGCAGCTAGTAGTTCTTTTTCAGAACATCTATCAGGAAGGATCTGAATAGCTTGTCATGTCCCTGAAAATATACTAGAGAACATTTGGTTCAGTTCTCGTACCCAGAGACTGGGGAAATTAAGGTGGCACTAGAAATCGCACCTTTTGGTTATATAGTATCTTTCCTGGAAAACAGGCTGCTCTTAAACTCTAATTGTATCAAACAGTAGCAGGGATGAGAAGTGCATGATCCACAAGTTTCAGTAAAGCTGGCTCTCCCGCTCCTTAACATTATATACATTGTTAACAAAAGTGTAGAATTGGACACTTGATGGCAACAAAGAGGCATCCTGTTTGGCGTTTCTTTGGACTGCAGCCGGGAGAGGAGCAGAGCCGACTTGTTCAGTCCCCGGTCCTGCTACTCCTAGGCCTTTCCTCACACTTGATCTTGGACGCTCTGGGGCAGGTTGTGTCTGCAACAAGCACTCGATTTGTCCGGAAGCACTGAATCCTCTGTTCATCGCCTTTGTTCCCAGGACTGTCTCAGGAGGTGACGACGATTTCCCATGGGGGAATCTGTGTCAGAGGCTTGCCAACCATACTTTTCACGTGGTTCATGCAAAGCTCACCCGTCACCGGTCACCTGTCAACTCACCATCCGTACGAGAGTCAGCACCAACACGCCCGGCAGAGCTGAGCGTCAAGAAGGGGTTGCGTGGAAAGAGATGTGTATGCTTGGTCCTGGTCCTGGTTATAGACAGAAAGTATCAAGGGGGAATAACTCCCAGAATAAGTAGGCCTGCCTGGAATGCGAAATAGTGAGAAGAGGCCTCGCGCTTGGAGGACGGGTCAGAGCTTTAGCCACGGGAGAGTGAAAAGGAAAGGCCCGGGAAAGGGCCGTGGGGCAGGGGACGGTCTGAGCCCAGCACCAGCGGTGAAGGACGAGGAGGCACCTTGAAAGAACGTGCTGTTTCGGAGGTTTGTGGTAAGAGCACACCGGTGCTGCTAAAGATGAGGCTGGTGGAACCCAGATAGTAGAGAGGCGCCAGAAACCGGCCAGGAAGGATGAGAATCCTGTGTGCTGAGGACCGGCACTTCACCAAGCCCACAGCAAAGGGTGCTGTCTAGATTCAAACCCAGTCACTCGCGCAAACGCCACTCAGCCACCTCCTCATCTACAAGGCCGACAGATACTCGGTGCGTGAGGTGCGTGTACAGTCTAGGTGGGCGGCACTCACGTTATCGGGCAACCACACAGCTAATACGTGCTTTGAAAGAACCAACAGTGAGCTGATAGCTTTTTCTGGATCTGCCTATAACCAAAGATACCGCTCGCTGCATACTGTGGATCTCGACTCCTGTCTCACGTCTCCATGAGGCCGTCAGAAAAGTACTGTTCGTGCTACCTCTCAGGCCAGGAATGACACTTAAAGTGTAACGTGCTCACCAAGTCCTCAGAGATTCATGGGTTTGAATCGAGAAATTCCACCTGGTCCTTTCGCTCCCGATCCACTCCTGCTCTCACCACTACTACCACACGGGTCAGACACGAGCGAGTTCAGCTGAATTAGCTTGCACACGTGGGGACGGAGTTAGCTTTCGGCATACGGATATTTAGGAATTCCATGGCAGTATGCCAGGTATTCACAGTATGTATCGGATATTCGCCTAATTTGATAACAAGAGAGCTCAGGCCTCAGGCATAACTTCAGGCAGATTTTCCCTCCAACAGAAACAGCTCAGATGGGCTGGCAGCCCGGGAAAATGAGCAACTGCCACTGACAGACTGAGACACCTATGGGCTCCCTCCGTGGGGAGACCTTCTGCCAAGGCTTCTCCCTCAAGGGCCGTTACCCAGCCTGCGGGCATCAGCTGAGGAGAAGGGGAGGTGGGTGCCCCGGAAAGCAGCCGCGCTCGAGTCAGTCTCCCGGGAGCTCTCGTTCCAGCTCTGGACGCTCACTCCCGGGCCTGGGTTCCCACTCCAGCTTTCAGATGGATCCCAGGCCCTTCTTCAGAGAAGTTCCTCCAGATGAGTCCCCAGCCACCAGTGGGCCTCATTCGACCTTGCGGGACCTCCCTCCCCTTCTGAAGCTAGGTTCCGTCTCTCTCTTCACAAAACTTTAAGTCCAACATAGATTGTTAACAATGACTTGCCATTTCCTTTTGTTCTCACCATTATTCTGACTACTTGCAGTTAATTCCGCTCACCTTTGGATTGCTTACGACACTCCAGGCCACTGAAAAAAAGGGAGTTTCCGTTCTGAGCTCAAAGATCCTCAGGCGGCATTTGGGCCTTACTTTACCTCTGCTGGAGACAGGAAGGTGGCAGGTGACCGGGACCTGCCAAGAGCAGAGCAGAAGCTGTGCCCCCTGAGCAGTGGTGCCTGGCTCTCTCTCATTGGTCGCAGAGGGTCTGCAAGATTCGAGGGGGTTCTTGACGGCCCCACCATGCTGGTGAGCCGTGTCGTCTCATCTCATCGGGAATCTGACCCCTCATCAGCAAGCGTAGCCATGTGCCCTCACCCTGAGTCTCTAAACCCTTCCCAGACCATCACTCGGCCCGCCTTCTCCTCTCAGGCAGAATGAACCTGGGCTTCTCTCCTGGGACAGGTCATTCTGTGTCATGGGATGTCCTCTTTACTCCTGTTGCCGGCAATAGGAGTATTGATGTGCCGCTCATAGGTCAGAGACTCCTCATTCTTATTACCCAGAGGCTTTTCTTCAGTCAGTAAATTTTGTTCCTTTGAAGTTAAAGGGATTGCCTTTGAAGACTATCATTTCTGACCTAGTCGCAAACCGTCTCTTTTGAGGAACTTCCTTAGGGTTCCAGGGATTAAGACAGTTTGCTTCCATTGCAAAGGGCACAGATTCATTCCTCGATTGCAGGATCTAGATCTCCTGTGCCTCACACTCTAGCCAAAAAGGTATATTTTAAATATAAGAGGGCCAAGCATAAACCTACTACTTTCCCTTTCCATTATTATGATAATAATCTAATTCTCTTCAAGGCAACACAAATGCTTCTTACTAACTAGAAGGATCATGTCGCGGAAATTATAAACAGAAAAACAGGGAATTACTTCATGATATCTCACTACATCCGTCTCCGATCCAACGTCCGAAACATCAAGGAAGTCCACGTAAAGTATCATCTTTAAATAGAGCGCTCCACTTTGAGACAATAGAACTAAACTCATTAAAACTAAGTTTTCCAGCATGTGGCTGCTTTGAAATCTTGCATCCAACCGACAATTCTGGAGCATATGATAATTCGGAATTGAGTAATCGATGACACAAACACTCTCCTCGGCAGGGGGACGTTTTGGATCGCCTGAGTTCTAGGTTCTCAATGTTATCAAGCCAGACACAATCTTCACGGTTTTTCATAGATCTTGTAATATCTTTTTTAAAATTTCAACTTTTTTGAGGTACAATTGACATACAAAATTGCAAGAAATTGAAATATAACTGTGGTGATTTCACGTGTTTACGATGTGAAAGGATTCCTCATCCAGTTAATTAATATCACCTCACATATTTCACTTTCTGTTTTTTTTTCTTCCCTCCATCTTTCCTACTTAGATTTTTATCTTCATAAGATTTCATTTATACAAAACATGTCAAAAAGAGTGCCATGTTTTACATTAGATCCTCAGACTCTATTCATCTTATAGCTGAACATTTGTTCCCTTTTACCAACCTCTCCCCATAGCCCTAGTAACCACTTTTCTACTCTCTGGATGAGTTTTACTTTTTCATGGATGCACTATCAGAGCCAGTCCTGAAATTTCCTCCAATTACAATTCTTCTCTCAGAGTCATCAGTCCATTTTGTGTTATCTTTCATGTTTTACAAAATTACTCCTAACCAGCAATGGAGCGGGTGTGGCAGGCAATGAGCCAAGAAGATTTACAGGGTGGCATCCACTTACTGTGGGAACTAACCATGGCATTGATCAGTCTATCAACCTAGAAAGAGATCACTGGACATTGCACAAAAATTTGCTTATTTCTTTGTAGAAGTTTGGCATTAAACTAAACCCTTAGTTTGGGATGGGATGGGGTGGGGTGGGGTGGGGTGGGGTGGGGTGGGGGGTGGGGGGTGGAGGAAACGGGAGCACCTAGAAAGAGGAGGAGACTGTCGGCCGTGCTGAGACACGGAAACATCGCACGGCTGGGGACCCGTTCCTCTCGTTTTCCCCGGGGTGTGAAAGAGACTTACTTTGCCTCCCGTCTCCTGGGATTTCATCTCCCCAGCAACAACGGTCAGGCAAGCTGTCGGGTGTGTGTGTGTTGCGGGGGGTTGGGGGGGGTTGGGGAGAAAAAAAGAAGACACCTTTCAAGTGAAAGGAGGGAGCGTGAAGGTCTCTGAACCCTCGGACAGCGGCCTTCCATTTTCCAGACCAGTGACACGTTCTCCCAAGTCGCCCGGTTCCAGAAAACGCTTTTCGGAAACAGAATCCTCGAGGCCCGCGAACTCCTTAGGAATCCTCGGATGAGCTTCCGGGCCAGGCTATACCGTAGGCAGCGCGCTTCCCCTGAAGCCAAAGCCACGGGCTCCAGAGGGCCACGTCCAAGAAGCTGATCTCGTACGGAACCCGGTGTCTTCTTCTCTAGGACACTTCTAGAAGCAGCAAGAGTGCCCGTTTGTGAGAATCGAAGGTGAAGCCGGCACGATGTAAACCCAGCGATGTGTGCGGTCAGAGGCCCATCTAGATTCGAACTCCAGTTCTGGAGGGAGGGGAGCAGTGGGGACAGGAGGGTGGCCTGCGAGTCCGCCGTCCCGTCCCCACTCCTCCTGTGAACATCCGCCCCGCGGAAGGTGTCGAGGAACCTCATGACCTGACCTACGGGGTGAACCGTCGCCAAAGACAAAGAATTCCTCCAGCCAGGCGTTGTCCGCAGCCCCGAACCCCTTCCCTCCGTCGCCCGGCCTTTCAGAATGCCACGTGGAACCCTCTCAAGACGAGTGTGGGGCTTGGAGGTATGGGCCCCCGAATTCTCCTCGCCCGGCCCTGCAAGAAACCATTCCGGGCGGGCCTGCCCCACATGAAGACTTTTCGGGCTTTTCGGTGGACCGGGCCTCCCGGGGTGCCCCTGCACCCGGCACCCTGCGACATCCCGAGAGATCCCACGGAGAAACGTCTCCGGCCACTCGCGCGGCATCTGCCTCGCTGGCGAGCGCCCCTCCCAACCTCCCCAGAGATACGTGAGCACGGACGCTTCTTCCCCATCTGGGTCCCCTCACAGGATCTGTGAGTTCCTGCGGTTCCGCACGCCCTCGACTTGGCTGTGGTTCGGGGCTCTGTTCTGTTCCGTGTTTGCTCTCCGGCCCACGTGATCTCTCTGGCTAGGGCACCCAGGAAAAGCGAAAAGAAATCGAGTCCGCGTGAGTACTATTCAGGCATCAAGTGGGGATACCTACCAACGACCTCTAACGTGGATCCACCAAGATGGCGGCCGTGCGGGGTTCAGGAGGATCATTTTGCGCTTTCTGGGGGCGCTATTTGCTCTCAATGATTTCACGTGCCTTTTGGGCATGGCTCACGGAGATGGACGTGAAGCAGCAGGGCAGCCACATCTGGCGTCTCGGCCTAGCTAGGGCGGCTCCACGAGTGACCTCTCGGAACCGGGGCCGAGACCGCCATCCCTCCCCGGGCCCCCCCCCCTCGGTGGCTGGGTATGGGGGGGAGGAGGGGGAGGTTTCGGAGGGGAGACGGGAGATCTGGGCTTGTGGTTGGGGGCGCGCGGGGCCACACGTGTCATGTCGTGATATTCCTGTAACGCTCCAACAAGATACATATTATTCTCTCTTCTGCAGATTTCTATCTGTGTCTGAATGGAAATGTATTAGACTCTTGAAATCTGAGCCTTGACGAGGGGTGCGCCCTGTACGTCTCGGGCTACAGGCAGCATACGGAAACTGAAGATATCAGGAATCACGTATAAAGGTTAAAGTCAAAGAAACGGACCTAGTTCAGTGGCAGACTTAGTCTTCCTCGCTGCAGCCTCAAGGTAAATGCTGGGGGTACCCAGTCTATTCTTGGGAAGATACAGTGTTTCTTTTAACTGTTGCCAGCAACGCAGCTTCTCCTCTACCGGAGTTGAAACTGAGATTTAGTTCTTGCAGCTAGTAGTTCTTTTTCAGAACATCTATCAGGAAGGATCTGAATAGCTTGTCATGTCCCTGAAAATATACTAGAGAACATTTGGTTCAGTTCTCGTACCCAGAGACTGGGGAAATTAAGGTGGCACTAGAAATCGCACCTTTTGGTTATATAGTATCTTTCCTGGAAAACAGGCTGCTCTTAAACTCTAATTGTATCAAACAGTAGCAGGGATGAGAAGTGCATGATCCACAAGTTTCAGTAAAGCTGGCTCTCCCACTCCTTAACATTATATACATTGTTAACAAAAGTGTAGAATTGGACACTTGATGGCAACAAAGAGGCATCCTGTTTGGCGTTTCTTTGGACTGCAGCCGGGAGAGGAGCAGAGCCGACTTGTTCAGTCCCCGGTCCTGCTACTCCTAGGCCTTTCCTCACACTTGATCTTGGACGCTCTGGGGCAGGTTGTGTCTGCAACAAGCACTCGATTTGTCCGGAAGCACTGAATCCTCTGTTCATCGCCTTTGTTCCCAGGACTGTCTCAGGAGGTGACGACGATTTCCCATGGGGGAATCTGTGTCAGAGGCTTGCCAACCATACTTTTCACGTGGTTCATGCAAAGCTCACCCGTCACCGGTCACCTGTCAACTCACCATCCGTACGAGAGTCAGCACCAACACGCCCGGCAGAGCTGAGCGTCAAGAAGGGGTTGCGTGGAAAGAGATGTGTATGCTTGGTCCTGGTCCTGGTTATAGACAGAAAGTATCAAGGGGGAATAACTCCCAGAATAAGTAGGCCTGCCTGGAATGCGAAATAGTGAGAAGAGGCCTCGCGCTTGGAGGACGGGTCAGAGCTTTAGCCACGGGAGAGTGAAAAGGAAAGGCCCGGGAAAGGGCCGTGGGGCAGGGGACGGTCTGAGCCCAGCACCAGCGGTGAAGGACGAGGAGGCACCTTGAAAGAACGTGCTGTTTCGGAGGTTTGTGGTAAGAGCACACCGGTGCTGCTAAAGATGAGGCTGGTGGAACCCAGATAGTAGAGAGGCGCCAGAAACCGGCCAGGAAGGATGAGAATCCTGTGTGCTGAGGACCGGCACTTCACCAAGCCCACAGCAAAGGGTGCTGTCTAGATTCAAACCCAGTCACTCGCGCAAACGCCACTCAGCCACCTCCTCATCTACAAGGCCGACAGATACTCGGTGCGTGAGGTGCGTGTACAGTCTAGGTGGGCGGCACTCACGTTATCGGGCAACCACACAGCTAATACGTGCTTTGAAAGAACCAACAGTGAGCTGATAGCTTTTTCTGGATCTGCCTATAACCAAAGATACCGCTCGCTGCATACTGTGGATCTCGACTCCTGTCTCACGTCTCCATGAGGCCGTCAGAAAAGTACTGTTCGTGCTACCTCTCAGGCCAGGAATGACACTTAAAGTGTAACGTGCTCACCAAGTCCTCAGAGATTCATGGGTTTGAATCGAGAAATTCCACCTGGTCCTTTCGCTCCCGATCCACTCCTGCTCTCACCACTACTACCACACGGGTCAGACACGAGCGAGTTCAGCTGAATTAGCTTGCACACGTGGGGACGGAGTTAGCTTTCGGCACACGGATATTTAGGAATTCCATGGCAGTATGCCAGGTATTCACAGTATGTATCGGATATTCGCCTAATTTGATAACAAGAGAGCTCAGGCCTCAGGCATAACTTCAGGCAGATTTTCCCTCCAACAGAAACAGCTCAGATGGGCTGGCAGCCCGGGAAAATGAGCAACTGCCACTGACAGACTGAGACACCTATGGGCTCCCTCCGTGGGGAGACCTTCTGCCAAGGCTTCTCCCTCAAGGGCCGTTACCCAGCCTGCGGGCATCAGCTGAGGAGAAGGGGAGGTGGGTGCCCCGGAAAGCAGCCGCGCTCGAGTCAGTCTCCCGGGAGCTCTCGTTCCAGCTCTGGACGCTCACTCCCGGGCCTGGGTTCCCACTCCAGCTTTCAGATGGATCCCGGGCCCTTCTTCAGAGAAGTTCCTCCAGATGAGTCCCCAGCCACCAGTGGGCCTCATTCGACCTTGCGGGACCTCCCTCCCCTTCTGAAGCTAGGTTCCGTCTCTCTCTTCACAAAACTTTAAGTCCAACATAGATTGTTAACAATGACTTGCCATTTCCTTTTGTTCTCACCATTATTCTGACTACTTGCAGTTAATTCCGCTCACCTTTGGATTGCTTACGACACTCCAGGCCACTGAAAAAAAGGGAGTTTCCGTTCTGAGCTCAAAGATCCTCAGGCGGCATTTGGGCCTTACTTTACCTCTGCTGGAGACAGGAAGGTGGCAGGTGACCGGGACCTGCCAAGAGCAGAGCAGAAGCTGTGCCCCCTGAGCAGTGGTGCCTGGCTCTCTCTCATTGGTCGCAGAGGGTCTGCAAGATTCGAGGGGGTTCTTGACGGCCCCACCATGCTGGTGAGCCGTGTCGTCTCATCTCATCGGGAATCTGACCCCTCATCAGCAAGCGTAGCCATGTGCCCTCACCCTGAGTCTCTAAACCCTTCCCAGACCATCACTCGGCCCGCCTTCTCCTCTCAGGCAGAATGAACCTGGGCTTCTCTCCTGGGACAGGTCATTCTGTGTCATGGGATGTCCTCTTTACTCCTGTTGCCGGCAATAGGAGTATTGATGTGCCGCTCATAGGTCAGAGACTCCTCATTCTTATTACCCAGAGGCTTTTCTTCAGTCAGTAAATTTTGTTCCTTTGAAGTTAAAGGGATTGCCTTTGAAGACTATCATTTCTGACCTAGTCGCAAACCGTCTCTTTTGAGGAACTTCCTTAGGGTTCCAGGGATTAAGACAGTTTGCTTCCATTGCAAAGGGCACAGATTCATTCCTCGATTGCAGGATCTAGATCTCCTGTGCCTCACACTCTAGCCAAAAAGGTATATTTTAAATATAAGAGGGCCAAGCATAAACCTACTACTTTCCCTTTCCATTATTATGATAATAATCTAATTCTCTTCAAGGCAACACAAATGCTTCTTACTAACTAGAAGGATCATGTCGCGGAAATTATAAACAGAAAAACAGGGAATTACTTCATGATATCTCACTACATCCGTCTCCGATCCAACGTCCGAAACATCAAGGAAGTCCACGTAAAGTATCATCTTTAAATAGAGCGCTCCACTTTGAGACAATAGAACTAAACTCATTAAAACTAAGTTTTCCAGCATGTGGCTGCTTTGAAATCTTGCATCCAACCGACAATTCTGGAGCATATGATAATTCGGAATTGAGTAATCGATGACACAAACACTCTCCTCGGCAGGGGGACGTTTTGGATCGCCTGAGTTCTAGGTTCTCAATGTTATCAAGCCAGACACAATCTTCACGGTTTTTCATAGATCTTGTAATATCTTTTTTAAAATTTCAACTTTTTTGAGGTACAATTGACATACAAAATTGCAAGAAATTGAAATATAACTGTGGTGATTTCACGTGTTTACGATGTGAAAGGATTCCTCATCCAGTTAATTAATATCACCTCACATATTTCACTTTCTGTTTTTTTTTCTTCCCTCCATCTTTCCTACTTAGATTTTTATCTTCATAAGATTTCATTTATACAAAACATGTCAAAAAGAGTGCCATGTTTTACATTAGATCCTCAGACTCTATTCATCTTATAGCTGAACATTTGTTCCCTTTTACCAACCTCTCCCCATAGCCCTAGTAACCACTTTTCTACTCTCTGGATGAGTTTTACTTTTTCATGGATGCACTATCAGAGCCAGTCCTGAAATTTCCTCCAATTACAATTCTTCTCTCAGAGTCATCAGTCCATTTTGTGTTATCTTTCATGTTTTACAAAATTACTCCTAACCAGCAATGGAGCGGGTGTGGCAGGCAATGAGCCAAGAAGATTTACAGGGTGGCATCCACTTACTGTGGGAACTAACCATGGCATTGATCAGTCTATCAACCTAGAAAGAGATCACTGGACATTGCACAAAAATTTGCTTATTTCTTTGTAGAAGTTTGGCATTAAACTAAACCCTTAGTTTGGGATGGGATGGGGTGGGGTGGGGTGGGGTGGGGTGGGGTGGGGGGTGGGGGGTGGAGGAAACGGGAGCACCTAGAAAGAGGAGGAGACTGTCGGCCGTGCTGAGACACGGAAACATCGCACGGCTGGGGACCCGTTCCTCTCGTTTTCCCCGGGGTGTGAAAGAGACTTACTTTGCCTCCCGTCTCCTGGGATTTCATCTCCCCAGCAACAACGGTCAGGCAAGCTGTCGGGTGTGTGTGTGTTGCGGGGGGTTGGGGGGGGTTGGGGAGAAAAAAAGAAGACACCTTTCAAGTGAAAGGAGGGAGCGTGAAGGTCTCTGAACCCTCGGACAGCGGCCTTCCATTTTCCAGACCAGTGACACGTTCTCCCAAGTCGCCCGGTTCCAGAAAACGCTTTTCGGAAACAGAATCCTCGAGGCCCGCGAACTCCTTAGGAATCCTCGGATGAGCTTCCGGGCCAGGCTATACCGTAGGCAGCGCGCTTCCCCTGAAGCCAAAGCCACGGGCTCCAGAGGGCCACGTCCAAGAAGCTGATCTCGTACGGAACCCGGTGTCTTCTTCTCTAGGACACTTCTAGAAGCAGCAAGAGTGCCCGTTTGTGAGAATCGAAGGTGAAGCCGGCACGATGTAAACCCAGCGATGTGTGCGGTCAGAGGCCCATCTAGATTCGAACTCCAGTTCTGGAGGGAGGGGAGCAGTGGGGACAGGAGGGTGGCCTGCGAGTCCGCCGTCCCGTCCCCACTCCTCCTGTGAACATCCGCCCCGCGGAAGGTGTCGAGGAACCTCATGACCTGACCTACGGGGTGAACCGTCGCCAAAGACAAAGAATTCCTCCAGCCAGGCGTTGTCCGCAGCCCCGAACCCCTTCCCTCCGTCGCCCGGCCTTTCAGAATGCCACGTGGAACCCTCTCAAGACGAGTGTGGGGCTTGGAGGTATGGGCCCCCGAATTCTCCTCGCCCGGCCCTGCAAGAAACCATTCCGGGCGGGCCTGCCCCACATGAAGACTTTTCGGGCTTTTCGGTGGACCGGGCCTCCCGGGGTGCCCCTGCACCCGGCACCCTGCGACATCCCGAGAGATCCCACGGAGAAACGTCTCCGGCCACTCGCGCGGCATCTGCCTCGCTGGCGAGCGCCCCTCCCAACCTCCCCAGAGATACGTGAGCACGGACGCTTCTTCCCCATCTGGGTCCCCTCACAGGATCTGTGAGTTCCTGCGGTTCCGCACGCCCTCGACTTGGCTGTGGTTCGGGGCTCTGTTCTGTTCCGTGTTTGCTCTCCGGCCCACGTGATCTCTCTGGCTAGGGCACCCAGGAAAAGCGAAAAGAAATCGAGTCCGCGTGAGTACTATTCAGGCATCAAGTGGGGATACCTACCAACGACCTCTAACGTGGATCCACCAAGATGGCGGCCGTGCGGGGTTCAGGAGGATCATTTTGCGCTTTCTGGGGGCGCTATTTGCTCTCAATGATTTCACGTGCCTTTTGGGCATGGCTCACGGAGATGGACGTGAAGCAGCAGGGCAGCCACATCTGGCGTCTCGGCCTAGCTAGGGCGGCTCCACGAGTGACCTCTCGGAACCGGGGCCGAGACCACCATCCCTCCCCGGGCCCCCCCCCCCTCGGTGGCTGGGTATGGGGGGGAGGAGGGGGAGGTTTCGGAGGGGAGACGGGAGATCTGGGCTTGTGGTTGGGGGCGCGCGGGGCCACACGTGTCATGTCGTGATATTCCTGTAACGCTCCAACAAGATACATATTATTCTCTCTTCTGCAGATTTCTATCTGTGTCTGAATGGAAATGTATTAGACTCTTGAAATCTGAGCCTTGACGAGGGGTGCGCCCTGTACGTCTCGGGCTACAGGCAGCATACGGAAACTGAAGATATCAGGAATCACGTATAAAGGTTAAAGTCAAAGAAACGGACCTAGTTCAGTGGCAGACTTAGTCTTCCTCGCTGCAGCCTCAAGGTAAATGCTGGGGGTACCCAGTCTATTCTTGGGAAGATACAGTGTTTCTTTTAACTGTTGCCAGCAACGCAGCTTCTCCTCTACCGGAGTTGAAACTGAGATTTAGTTCTTGCAGCTAGTAGTTCTTTTTCAGAACATCTATCAGGAAGGATCTGAATAGCTTGTCATGTCCCTGAAAATATACTAGAGAACATTTGGTTCAGTTCTCGTACCCAGAGACTGGGGAAATTAAGGTGGCACTAGAAATCGCACCTTTTGGTTATATAGTATCTTTCCTGGAAAACAGGCTGCTCTTAAACTCTAATTGTATCAAACAGTAGCAGGGATGAGAAGTGCATGATCCACAAGTTTCAGTAAAGCTGGCTCTCCCGCTCCTTAACATTATATACATTGTTAACAAAAGTGTAGAATTGGACACTTGATGGCAACAAAGAGGCATCCTGTTTGGCGTTTCTTTGGACTGCAGCCGGGAGAGGAGCAGAGCCGACTTGTTCAGTCCCCGGTCCTGCTACTCCTAGGCCTTTCCTCACACTTGATCTTGGACGCTCTGGGGCAGGTTGTGTCTGCAACAAGCACTCGATTTGTCCGGAAGCACTGAATCCTCTGTTCATCGCCTTTGTTCCCAGGACTGTCTCAGGAGGTGACGACGATTTCCCATGGGGGAATCTGTGTCAGAGGCTTGCCAACCATACTTTTCACGTGGTTCATGCAAAGCTCACCCGTCACCGGTCACCTGTCAACTCACCATCCGTACGAGAGTCAGCACCAACACGCCCGGCAGAGCTGAGCGTCAAGAAGGGGTTGCGTGGAAAGAGATGTGTATGCTTGGTCCTGGTCCTGGTTATAGACAGAAAGTATCAAGGGGGAATAACTCCCAGAATAAGTAGGCCTGCCTGGAATGCGAAATAGTGAGAAGAGGCCTCGCGCTTGGAGGACGGGTCAGAGCTTTAGCCACGGGAGAGTGAAAAGGAAAGGCCCGGGAAAGGGCCGTGGGGCAGGGGACGGTCTGAGCCCAGCACCAGCGGTGAAGGACGAGGAGGCACCTTGAAAGAACGTGCTGTTTCGGAGGTTTGTGGTAAGAGCACACCGGTGCTGCTAAAGATGAGGCTGGTGGAACCCAGATAGTAGAGAGGCGCCAGAAACCGGCCAGGAAGGATGAGAATCCTGTGTGCTGAGGACCGGCACTTCACCAAGCCCACAGCAAAGGGTGCTGTCTAGATTCAAACCCAGTCACTCGCGCAAACGCCACTCAGCCACCTCCTCATCTACAAGGCCGACAGATACTCGGTGCGTGAGGTGCGTGTACAGTCTAGGTGGGCGGCACTCACGTTATCGGGCAACCACACAGCTAATACGTGCTTTGAAAGAACCAACAGTGAGCTGATAGCTTTTTCTGGATCTGCCTATAACCAAAGATACCGCTCGCTGCATACTGTGGATCTCGACTCCTGTCTCACGTCTCCATGAGGCCGTCAGAAAAGTACTGTTCGTGCTACCTCTCAGGCCAGGAATGACACTTAAAGTGTAACGTGCTCACCAAGTCCTCAGAGATTCATGGGTTTGAATCGAGAAATTCCACCTGGTCCTTTCGCTCCCGATCCACTCCTGCTCTCACCACTACTACCACACGGGTCAGACACGAGCGAGTTCAGCTGAATTAGCTTGCACACGTGGGGACGGAGTTAGCTTTCGGCACACGGATATTTAGGAATTCCATGGCAGTATGCCAGGTATTCACAGTATGTATCGGATATTCGCCTAATTTGATAACAAGAGAGCTCAGGCCTCAGGCATAACTTCAGGCAGATTTTCCCTCCAACAGAAACAGCTCAGATGGGCTGGCAGCCCGGGAAAATGAGCAACTGCCACTGACAGACTGAGACACCTATGGGCTCCCTCCGTGGGGAGACCTTCTGCCAAGGCTTCTCCCTCAAGGGCCGTTACCCAGCCTGCGGGCATCAGCTGAGGAGAAGGGGAGGTGGGTGCCCCGGAAAGCAGCCGCGCTCGAGTCAGTCTCCCGGGAGCTCTCGTTCCAGCTCTGGACGCTCACTCCCGGGCCTGGGTTCCCACTCCAGCTTTCAGATGGATCCCAGGCCCTTCTTCAGAGAAGTTCCTCCAGATGAGTCCCCAGCCACCAGTGGGCCTCATTCGACCTTGCGGGACCTCCCTCCCCTTCTGAAGCTAGGTTCCGTCTCTCTCTTCACAAAACTTTAAGTCCAACATAGATTGTTAACAATGACTTGCCATTTCCTTTTGTTCTCACCATTATTCTGACTACTTGCAGTTAATTCCGCTCACCTTTGGATTGCTTACGACACTCCAGGCCACTGAAAAAAAGGGAGTTTCCGTTCTGAGCTCAAAGATCCTCAGGCGGCATTTGGGCCTTACTTTACCTCTGCTGGAGACAGGAAGGTGGCAGGTGACCGGGACCTGCCAAGAGCAGAGCAGAAGCTGTGCCCCCTGAGCAGTGGTGCCTGGCTCTCTCTCATTGGTCGCAGAGGGTCTGCAAGATTCGAGGGGGTTCTTGACGGCCCCACCATGCTGGTGAGCCGTGTCGTCTCATCTCATCGGGAATCTGACCCCTCATCAGCAAGCGTAGCCATGTGCCCTCACCCTGAGTCTCTAAACCCTTCCCAGACCATCACTCGGCCCGCCTTCTCCTCTCAGGCAGAATGAACCTGGGCTTCTCTCCTGGGACAGGTCATTCTGTGTCATGGGATGTCCTCTTTACTCCTGTTGCCGGCAATAGGAGTATTGATGTGCCGCTCATAGGTCAGAGACTCCTCATTCTTATTACCCAGAGGCTTTTCTTCAGTCAGTAAATTTTGTTCCTTTGAAGTTAAAGGGATTGCCTTTGAAGACTATCATTTCTGACCTAGTCGCAAACCGTCTCTTTTGAGGAACTTCCTTAGGGTTCCAGGGATTAAGACAGTTTGCTTCCATTGCAAAGGGCACAGATTCATTCCTCGATTGCAGGATCTAGATCTCCTGTGCCTCACACTCTAGCCAAAAAGGTATATTTTAAATATAAGAGGGCCAAGCATAAACCTACTACTTTCCCTTTCCATTATTATGATAATAATCTAATTCTCTTCAAGGCAACACAAATGCTTCTTACTAACTAGAAGGATCATGTCGCGGAAATTATAAACAGAAAAACAGGGAATTACTTCATGATATCTCACTACATCCGTCTCCGATCCAACGTCCGAAACATCAAGGAAGTCCACGTAAAGTATCATCTTTAAATAGAGCGCTCCACTTTGAGACAATAGAACTAAACTCATTAAAACTAAGTTTTCCAGCATGTGGCTGCTTTGAAATCTTGCATCCAACCGACAATTCTGGAGCATATGATAATTCGGAATTGAGTAATCGATGACACAAACACTCTCCTCGGCAGGGGGACGTTTTGGATCGCCTGAGTTCTAGGTTCTCAATGTTATCAAGCCAGACACAATCTTCACGGTTTTTCATAGATCTTGTAATATCTTTTTTAAAATTTCAACTTTTTTGAGGTACAATTGACATACAAAATTGCAAGAAATTGAAATATAACTGTGGTGATTTCACGTGTTTACGATGTGAAAGGATTCCTCATCCAGTTAATTAATATCACCTCACATATTTCACTTTCTGTTTTTTTTTCTTCCCTCCATCTTTCCTACTTAGATTTTTATCTTCATAAGATTTCATTTATACAAAACATGTCAAAAAGAGTGCCATGTTTTACATTAGATCCTCAGACTCTATTCATCTTATAGCTGAACATTTGTTCCCTTTTACCAACCTCTCCCCATAGCCCTAGTAACCACTTTTCTACTCTCTGGATGAGTTTTACTTTTTCATGGATGCACTATCAGAGCCAGTCCTGAAATTTCCTCCAATTACAATTCTTCTCTCAGAGTCATCAGTCCATTTTGTGTTATCTTTCATGTTTTACAAAATTACTCCTAACCAGCAATGGAGCGGGTGTGGCAGGCAATGAGCCAAGAAGATTTACAGGGTGGCATCCACTTACTGTGGGAACTAACCATGGCATTGATCAGTCTATCAACCTAGAAAGAGATCACTGGACATTGCACAAAAATTTGCTTATTTCTTTGTAGAAGTTTGGCATTAAACTAAACCCTTAGTTTGGGATGGGATGGGGTGGGGTGGGGTGGGGTGGGGTGGGGTGGGGGGTGGGGGGTGGAGGAAACGGGAGCACCTAGAAAGAGGAGGAGACTGTCGGCCGTGCTGAGACACGGAAACATCGCACGGCTGGGGACCCGTTCCTCTCGTTTTCCCCGGGGTGTGAAAGAGACTTACTTTGCCTCCCGTCTCCTGGGATTTCATCTCCCCAGCAACAACGGTCAGGCAAGCTGTCGGGTGTGTGTGTGTTGCGGGGGGTTGGGGGGGGTTGGGGAGAAAAAAAGAAGACACCTTTCAAGTGAAAGGAGGGAGCGTGAAGGTCTCTGAACCCTCGGACAGCGGCCTTCCATTTTCCAGACCAGTGACACGTTCTCCCAAGTCGCCCGGTTCCAGAAAACGCTTTTCGGAAACAGAATCCTCGAGGCCCGCGAACTCCTTAGGAATCCTCGGATGAGCTTCCGGGCCAGGCTATACCGTAGGCAGCGCGCTTCCCCTGAAGCCAAAGCCACGGGCTCCAGAGGGCCACGTCCAAGAAGCTGATCTCGTACGGAACCCGGTGTCTTCTTCTCTAGGACACTTCTAGAAGCAGCAAGAGTGCCCGTTTGTGAGAATCGAAGGTGAAGCCGGCACGATGTAAACCCAGCGATGTGTGCGGTCAGAGGCCCATCTAGATTCGAACTCCAGTTCTGGAGGGAGGGGAGCAGTGGGGACAGGAGGGTGGCCTGCGAGTCCGCCGTCCCGTCCCCACTCCTCCTGTGAACATCCGCCCCGCGGAAGGTGTCGAGGAACCTCATGACCTGACCTACGGGGTGAACCGTCGCCAAAGACAAAGAATTCCTCCAGCCAGGCGTTGTCCGCAGCCACGAACCCCTTCCCTCCGTCGCCCGGCCTTTCAGAATGCCACGTGGAACCCTCTCAAGACGAGTGTGGGGCTTGGAGGTATGGGCCCCCGAATTCTCCTCGCCCGGCCCTGCAAGAAACCATTCCGGGCGGGCCTGCCCCACATGAAGACTTTTCGGGCTTTTCGGTGGACCGGGCCTCCCGGGGTGCCCCTGCACCCGGCACCCTGCGACATCCCGAGAGATCCCACGGAGAAACGTCTCCGGCCACTCGCGCGGCATCTGCCTCGCTGGCGAGCGCCCCTCCCAACCTCCCCAGAGATACGTGAGCACGGACGCTTCTTCCCCATCTGGGTCCCCTCACAGGATCTGTGAGTTCCTGCGGTTCCGCACGCCCTCGACTTGGCTGTGGTTCGGGGCTCTGTTCTGTTCCGTGTTTGCTCTCCGGCCCACGTGATCTCTCTGGCTAGGGCACCCAGGAAAAGCGAAAAGAAATCGAGTCCGCGTGAGTACTATTCAGGCATCAAGTGGGGATACCTACCAACGACCTCTAACGTGGATCCACCAAGATGGCGGCCGTGCGGGGTTCAGGAGGATCATTTTGCGCTTTCTGGGGGCGCTATTTGCTCTCAATGATTTCACGTGCCTTTTGGGCATGGCTCACGGAGATGGACGTGAAGCAGCAGGGCAGCCACATCTGGCGTCTCGGCCTAGCTAGGGCGGCTCCACGAGTGACCTCTCGGAACCGGGGCCGAGACCGCCATCCCTCCCCGGGCCCCCCCCCCCCCCTCGGTGGCTGGGTATGGGGGGGAGGAGGGGGAGGTTTCGGAGGGGAGACGGGAGATCTGGGCTTGTGGTTGGGGGCGCGCGGGGCCACACGTGTCATGTCGTGATATTCCTGTAACGCTCCAACAAGATACATATTATTCTCTCTTCTGCAGATTTCTATCTGTGTCTGAATGGAAATGTATTAGACTCTTGAAATCTGAGCCTTGACGAGGGGTGCGCCCTGTACGTCTCGGGCTACAGGCAGCATACGGAAACTGAAGATATCAGGAATCACGTATAAAGGTTAAAGTCAAAGAAACGGACCTAGTTCAGTGGCAGACTTAGTCTTCCTCGCTGCAGCCTCAAGGTAAATGCTGGGGGTACCCAGTCTATTCTTGGGAAGATACAGTGTTTCTTTTAACTGTTGCCAGCAACGCAGCTTCTCCTCTACCGGAGTTGAAACTGAGATTTAGTTCTTGCAGCTAGTAGTTCTTTTTCAGAACATCTATCAGGAAGGATCTGAATAGCTTGTCATGTCCCTGAAAATATACTAGAGAACATTTGGTTCAGTTCTCGTACCCAGAGACTGGGGAAATTAAGGTGGCACTAGAAATCGCACCTTTTGGTTATATAGTATCTTTCCTGGAAAACAGGCTGCTCTTAAACTCTAATTGTATCAAACAGTAGCAGGGATGAGAAGTGCATGATCCACAAGTTTCAGTAAAGCTGGCTCTCCCGCTCCTTAACATTATATACATTGTTAACAAAAGTGTAGAATTGGACACTTGATGGCAACAAAGAGGCATCCTGTTTGGCGTTTCTTTGGACTGCAGCCGGGAGAGGAGCAGAGCCGACTTGTTCAGTCCCCGGTCCTGCTACTCCTAGGCCTTTCCTCACACTTGATCTTGGACGCTCTGGGGCAGGTTGTGTCTGCAACAAGCACTCGATTTGTCCGGAAGCACTGAATCCTCTGTTCATCGCCTTTGTTCCCAGGACTGTCTCAGGAGGTGACGACGATTTCCCATGGGGGAATCTGTGTCAGAGGCTTGCCAACCATACTTTTCACGTGGTTCATGCAAAGCTCACCCGTCACCGGTCACCTGTCAACTCACCATCCGTACGAGAGTCAGCACCAACACGCCCGGCAGAGCTGAGCGTCAAGAAGGGGTTGCGTGGAAAGAGATGTGTATGCTTGGTCCTGGTCCTGGTTATAGACAGAAAGTATCAAGGGGGAATAACTCCCAGAATAAGTAGGCCTGCCTGGAATGCGAAATAGTGAGAAGAGGCCTCGCGCTTGGAGGACGGGTCAGAGCTTTAGCCACGGGAGAGTGAAAAGGAAAGGCCCGGGAAAGGGCCGTGGGGCAGGGGACGGTCTGAGCCCAGCACCAGCGGTGAAGGACGAGGAGGCACCTTGAAAGAACGTGCTGTTTCGGAGGTTTGTGGTAAGAGCACACCGGTGCTGCTAAAGATGAGGCTGGTGGAACCCAGATAGTAGAGAGGCGCCAGAAACCGGCCAGGAAGGATGAGAATCCTGTGTGCTGAGGACCGGCACTTCACCAAGCCCACAGCAAAGGGTGCTGTCTAGATTCAAACCCAGTCACTCGCGCAAACGCCACTCAGCCACCTCCTCATCTACAAGGCCGACAGATACTCGGTGCGTGAGGTGCGTGTACAGTCTAGGTGGGCGGCACTCACGTTATCGGGCAACCACACAGCTAATACGTGCTTTGAAAGAACCAACAGTGAGCTGATAGCTTTTTCTGGATCTGCCTATAACCAAAGATACCGCTCGCTGCATACTGTGGATCTCGACTCCTGTCTCACGTCTCCATGAGGCCGTCAGAAAAGTACTGTTCGTGCTACCTCTCAGGCCAGGAATGACACTTAAAGTGTAACGTGCTCACCAAGTCCTCAGAGATTCATGGGTTTGAATCGAGAAATTCCACCTGGTCCTTTCGCTCCCGATCCACTCCTGCTCTCACCACTACTACCACACGGGTCAGACACGAGCGAGTTCAGCTGAATTAGCTTGCACACGTGGGGACGGAGTTAGCTTTCGGCATACGGATATTTAGGAATTCCATGGCAGTATGCCAGGTATTCACAGTATGTATCGGATATTCGCCTAATTTGATAACAAGAGAGCTCAGGCCTCAGGCATAACTTCAGGCAGATTTTCCCTCCAACAGAAACAGCTCAGATGGGCTGGCAGCCCGGGAAAATGAGCAACTGCCACTGACAGACTGAGACACCTATGGGCTCCCTCCGTGGGGAGACCTTCTGCCAAGGCTTCTCCCTCAAGGGCCGTTACCCAGCCTGCGGGCATCAGCTGAGGAGAAGGGGAGGTGGGTGCCCCGGAAAGCAGCCGCGCTCGAGTCAGTCTCCCGGGAGCTCTCGTTCCAGCTCTGGACGCTCACTCCCGGGCCTGGGTTCCCACTCCAGCTTTCAGATGGATCCCAGGCCCTTCTTCAGAGAAGTTCCTCCAGATGAGTCCCCAGCCACCAGTGGGCCTCATTCGACCTTGCGGGACCTCCCTCCCCTTCTGAAGCTAGGTTCCGTCTCTCTCTTCACAAAACTTTAAGTCCAACATAGATTGTTAACAATGACTTGCCATTTCCTTTTGTTCTCACCATTATTCTGACTACTTGCAGTTAATTCCGCTCACCTTTGGATTGCTTACGACACTCCAGGCCACTGAAAAAAAGGGAGTTTCCGTTCTGAGCTCAAAGATCCTCAGGCGGCATTTGGGCCTTACTTTACCTCTGCTGGAGACAGGAAGGTGGCAGGTGACCGGGACCTGCCAAGAGCAGAGCAGAAGCTGTGCCCCCTGAGCAGTGGTGCCTGGCTCTCTCTCATTGGTCGCAGAGGGTCTGCAAGATTCGAGGGGGTTCTTGACGGCCCCACCATGCTGGTGAGCCGTGTCGTCTCATCTCATCGGGAATCTGACCCCTCATCAGCAAGCGTAGCCATGTGCCCTCACCCTGAGTCTCTAAACCCTTCCCAGACCATCACTCGGCCCGCCTTCTCCTCTCAGGCAGAATGAACCTGGGCTTCTCTCCTGGGACAGGTCATTCTGTGTCATGGGATGTCCTCTTTACTCCTGTTGCCGGCAATAGGAGTATTGATGTGCCGCTCATAGGTCAGAGACTCCTCATTCTTATTACCCAGAGGCTTTTCTTCAGTCAGTAAATTTTGTTCCTTTGAAGTTAAAGGGATTGCCTTTGAAGACTATCATTTCTGACCTAGTCGCAAACCGTCTCTTTTGAGGAACTTCCTTAGGGTTCCAGGGATTAAGACAGTTTGCTTCCATTGCAAAGGGCACAGATTCATTCCTCGATTGCAGGATCTAGATCTCCTGTGCCTCACACTCTAGCCAAAAAGGTATATTTTAAATATAAGAGGGCCAAGCATAAACCTACTACTTTCCCTTTCCATTATTATGATAATAATCTAATTCTCTTCAAGGCAACACAAATGCTTCTTACTAACTAGAAGGATCATGTCGCGGAAATTATAAACAGAAAAACAGGGAATTACTTCATGATATCTCACTACATCCGTCTCCGATCCAACGTCCGAAACATCAAGGAAGTCCACGTAAAGTATCATCTTTAAATAGAGCGCTCCACTTTGAGACAATAGAACTAAACTCATTAAAACTAAGTTTTCCAGCATGTGGCTGCTTTGAAATCTTGCATCCAACCGACAATTCTGGAGCATATGATAATTCGGAATTGAGTAATCGATGACACAAACACTCTCCTCGGCAGGGGGACGTTTTGGATCGCCTGAGTTCTAGGTTCTCAATGTTATCAAGCCAGACACAATCTTCACGGTTTTTCATAGATCTTGTAATATCTTTTTTAAAATTTCAACTTTTTTGAGGTACAATTGACATACAAAATTGCAAGAAATTGAAATATAACTGTGGTGATTTCACGTGTTTACGATGTGAAAGGATTCCTCATCCAGTTAATTAATATCACCTCACATATTTCACTTTCTGTTTTTTTTTCTTCCCTCCATCTTTCCTACTTAGATTTTTATCTTCATAAGATTTCATTTATACAAAACATGTCAAAAAGAGTGCCATGTTTTACATTAGATCCTCAGACTCTATTCATCTTATAGCTGAACATTTGTTCCCTTTTACCAACCTCTCCCCATAGCCCTAGTAACCACTTTTCTACTCTCTGGATGAGTTTTACTTTTTCATGGATGCACTATCAGAGCCAGTCCTGAAATTTCCTCCAATTACAATTCTTCTCTCAGAGTCATCAGTCCATTTTGTGTTATCTTTCATGTTTTACAAAATTACTCCTAACCAGCAATGGAGCGGGTGTGGCAGGCAATGAGCCAAGAAGATTTACAGGGTGGCATCCACTTACTGTGGGAACTAACCATGGCATTGATCAGTCTATCAACCTAGAAAGAGATCACTGGACATTGCACAAAAATTTGCTTATTTCTTTGTAGAAGTTTGGCATTAAACTAAACCCTTAGTTTGGGATGGGATGGGGTGGGGTGGGGTGGGGTGGGGTGGGGTGGGGGGTGGGGGGTGGAGGAAACGGGAGCACCTAGAAAGAGGAGGAGACTGTCGGCCGTGCTGAGACACGGAAACATCGCACGGCTGGGGACCCGTTCCTCTCGTTTTCCCCGGGGTGTGAAAGAGACTTACTTTGCCTCCCGTCTCCTGGGATTTCATCTCCCCAGCAACAACGGTCAGGCAAGCTGTCGGGTGTGTGTGTGTTGCGGGGGGTTGGGGGGGGTTGGGGAGAAAAAAAGAAGACACCTTTCAAGTGAAAGGAGGGAGCGTGAAGGTCTCTGAACCCTCGGACAGCGGCCTTCCATTTTCCAGACCAGTGACACGTTCTCCCAAGTCGCCCGGTTCCAGAAAACGCTTTTCGGAAACAGAATCCTCGAGGCCCGCGAACTCCTTAGGAATCCTCGGATGAGCTTCCGGGCCAGGCTATACCGTAGGCAGCGCGCTTCCCCTGAAGCCAAAGCCACGGGCTCCAGAGGGCCACGTCCAAGAAGCTGATCTCGTACGGAACCCGGTGTCTTCTTCTCTAGGACACTTCTAGAAGCAGCAAGAGTGCCCGTTTGTGAGAATCGAAGGTGAAGCCGGCACGATGTAAACCCAGCGATGTGTGCGGTCAGAGGCCCATCTAGATTCGAACTCCAGTTCTGGAGGGAGGGGAGCAGTGGGGACAGGAGGGTGGCCTGCGAGTCCGCCGTCCCGTCCCCACTCCTCCTGTGAACATCCGCCCCGCGGAAGGTGTCGAGGAACCTCATGACCTGACCTACGGGGTGAACCGTCGCCAAAGACAAAGAATTCCTCCAGCCAGGCGTTGTCCGCAGCCCCGAACCCCTTCCCTCCGTCGCCCGGCCTTTCAGAATGCCACGTGGAACCCTCTCAAGACGAGTGTGGGGCTTGGAGGTATGGGCCCCCGAATTCTCCTCGCCCGGCCCTGCAAGAAACCATTCCGGGCGGGCCTGCCCCACATGAAGACTTTTCGGGCTTTTCGGTGGACCGGGCCTCCCGGGGTGCCCCTGCACCCGGCACCCTGCGACATCCCGAGAGATCCCACGGAGAAACGTCTCCGGCCACTCGCGCGGCATCTGCCTCGCTGGCGAGCGCCCCTCCCAACCTCCCCAGAGATACGTGAGCACGGACGCTTCTTCCCCATCTGGGTCCCCTCACAGGATCTGTGAGTTCCTGCGGTTCCGCACGCCCTCGACTTGGCTGTGGTTCGGGGCTCTGTTCTGTTCCGTGTTTGCTCTCCGGCCCACGTGATCTCTCTGGCTAGGGCACCCAGGAAAAGCGAAAAGAAATCGAGTCCGCGTGAGTACTATTCAGGCATCAAGTGGGGATACCTACCAACGACCTCTAACGTGGATCCACCAAGATGGCGGCCGTGCGGGGTTCAGGAGGATCATTTTGCGCTTTCTGGGGGCGCTATTTGCTCTCAATGATTTCACGTGCCTTTTGGGCATGGCTCACGGAGATGGACGTGAAGCAGCAGGGCAGCCACATCTGGCGTCTCGGCCTAGCTAGGGCGGCTCCACGAGTGACCTCTCGGAACCGGGGCCGAGACCGCCATCCCTCCCCGGGCCCCCCCCCCCCTCGGTGGCTGGGTATGGGGGGGAGGAGGGGGAGGTTTCGGAGGGGAGACGGGAGATCTGGGCTTGTGGTTGGGGGCGCGCGGGGCCACACGTGTCATGTCGTGATATTCCTGTAACGCTCCAACAAGATACATATTATTCTCTCTTCTGCAGATTTCTATCTGTGTCTGAATGGAAATGTATTAGACTCTTGAAATCTGAGCCTTGACGAGGGGTGCGCCCTGTACGTCTCGGGCTACAGGCAGCATACGGAAACTGAAGATATCAGGAATCACGTATAAAGGTTAAAGTCAAAGAAACGGACCTAGTTCAGTGGCAGACTTAGTCTTCCTCGCTGCAGCCTCAAGGTAAATGCTGGGGGTACCCAGTCTATTCTTGGGAAGATACAGTGTTTCTTTTAACTGTTGCCAGCAACGCAGCTTCTCCTCTACCGGAGTTGAAACTGAGATTTAGTTCTTGCAGCTAGTAGTTCTTTTTCAGAACATCTATCAGGAAGGATCTGAATAGCTTGTCATGTCCCTGAAAATATACTAGAGAACATTTGGTTCAGTTCTCGTACCCAGAGACTGGGGAAATTAAGGTGGCACTAGAAATCGCACCTTTTGGTTATATAGTATCTTTCCTGGAAAACAGGCTGCTCTTAAACTCTAATTGTATCAAACAGTAGCAGGGATGAGAAGTGCATGATCCACAAGTTTCAGTAAAGCTGGCTCTCCCGCTCCTTAACATTATATACATTGTTAACAAAAGTGTAGAATTGGACACTTGATGGCAACAAAGAGGCATCCTGTTTGGCGTTTCTTTGGACTGCAGCCGGGAGAGGAGCAGAGCTGACTTGTTCAGTCCCCGGTCCTGCTACTCCTAGGCCTTTCCTCACACTTGATCTTGGACGCTCTGGGGCAGGTTGTGTCTGCAACAAGCACTCGATTTGTCCGGAAGCACTGAATCCTCTGTTCATCGCCTTTGTTCCCAGGACTGTCTCAGGAGGTGACGACGATTTCCCATGGGGGAATCTGTGTCAGAGGCTTGCCAACCATACTTTTCACGTGGTTCATGCAAAGCTCACCCGTCACCGGTCACCTGTCAACTCACCATCCGTACGAGAGTCAGCACCAACACGCCCGGCAGAGCTGAGCGTCAAGAAGGGGTTGCGTGGAAAGAGATGTGTATGCTTGGTCCTGGTCCTGGTTATAGACAGAAAGTATCAAGGGGGAATAACTCCCAGAATAAGTAGGCCTGCCTGGAATGCGAAATAGTGAGAAGAGGCCTCGCGCTTGGAGGACGGGTCAGAGCTTTAGCCACGGGAGAGTGAAAAGGAAAGGCCCGGGAAAGGGCCGTGGGGCAGGGGACGGTCTGAGCCCAGCACCAGCGGTGAAGGACGAGGAGGCACCTTGAAAGAACGTGCTGTTTCGGAGGTTTGTGGTAAGAGCACACCGGTGCTGCTAAAGATGAGGCTGGTGGAACCCAGATAGTAGAGAGGCGCCAGAAACCGGCCAGGAAGGATGAGAATCCTGTGTGCTGAGGACCGGCACTTCACCAAGCCCACAGCAAAGGGTGCTGTCTAGATTCAAACCCAGTCACTCGCGCAAACGCCACTCAGCCACCTCCTCATCTACAAGGCCGACAGATACTCGGTGCGTGAGGTGCGTGTACAGTCTAGGTGGGCGGCACTCACGTTATCGGGCAACCACACAGCTAATACGTGCTTTGAAAGAACCAACAGTGAGCTGATAGCTTTTTCTGGATCTGCCTATAACCAAAGATACCGCTCGCTGCATACTGTGGATCTCGACTCCTGTCTCACGTCTCCATGAGGCCGTCAGAAAAGTACTGTTCGTGCTACCTCTCAGGCCAGGAATGACACTTAAAGTGTAACGTGCTCACCAAGTCCTCAGAGATTCATGGGTTTGAATCGAGAAATTCCACCTGGTCCTTTCGCTCCCGATCCACTCCTGCTCTCACCACTACTACCACACGGGTCAGACACGAGCGAGTTCAGCTGAATTAGCTTGCACACGTGGGGACGGAGTTAGCTTTCGGCACACGGATATTTAGGAATTCCATGGCAGTATGCCAGGTATTCACAGTATGTATCGGATATTCGCCTAATTTGATAACAAGAGAGCTCAGGCCTCAGGCATAACTTCAGGCAGATTTTCCCTCCAACAGAAACAGCTCAGATGGGCTGGCAGCCCGGGAAAATGAGCAACTGCCACTGACAGACTGAGACACCTATGGGCTCCCTCCGTGGGGAGACCTTCTGCCAAGGCTTCTCCCTCAAGGGCCGTTACCCAGCCTGCGGGCATCAGCTGAGGAGAAGGGGAGGTGGGTGCCCCGGAAAGCAGCCGCGCTCGAGTCAGTCTCCCGGGAGCTCTCGTTCCAGCTCTGGACGCTCACTCCCGGGCCTGGGTTCCCACTCCAGCTTTCAGATGGATCCCAGGCCCTTCTTCAGAGAAGTTCCTCCAGATGAGTCCCCAGCCACCAGTGGGCCTCATTCGACCTTGCGGGACCTCCCTCCCCTTCTGAAGCTAGGTTCCGTCTCTCTCTTCACAAAACTTTAAGTCCAACATAGATTGTTAACAATGACTTGCCATTTCCTTTTGTTCTCACCATTATTCTGACTACTTGCAGTTAATTCCGCTCACCTTTGGATTGCTTACGACACTCCAGGCCACTGAAAAAAAGGGAGTTTCCGTTCTGAGCTCAAAGATCCTCAGGCGGCATTTGGGCCTTACTTTACCTCTGCTGGAGACAGGAAGGTGGCAGGTGACCGGGACCTGCCAAGAGCAGAGCAGAAGCTGTGCCCCCTGAGCAGTGGTGCCTGGCTCTCTCTCATTGGTCGCAGAGGGTCTGCAAGATTCGAGGGGGTTCTTGACGGCCCCACCATGCTGGTGAGCCGTGTCGTCTCATCTCATCGGGAATCTGACCCCTCATCAGCAAGCGTAGCCATGTGCCCTCACCCTGAGTCTCTAAACCCTTCCCAGACCATCACTCGGCCCGCCTTCTCCTCTCAGGCAGAATGAACCTGGGCTTCTCTCCTGGGACAGGTCATTCTGTGTCATGGGATGTCCTCTTTACTCCTGTTGCCGGCAATAGGAGTATTGATGTGCCGCTCATAGGTCAGAGACTCCTCATTCTTATTACCCAGAGGCTTTTCTTCAGTCAGTAAATTTTGTTCCTTTGAAGTTAAAGGGATTGCCTTTGAAGACTATCATTTCTGACCTAGTCGCAAACCGTCTCTTTTGAGGAACTTCCTTAGGGTTCCAGGGATTAAGACAGTTTGCTTCCATTGCAAAGGGCACAGATTCATTCCTCGATTGCAGGATCTAGATCTCCTGTGCCTCACACTCTAGCCAAAAAGGTATATTTTAAATATAAGAGGGCCAAGCATAAACCTACTACTTTCCCTTTCCATTATTATGATAATAATCTAATTCTCTTCAAGGCAACACAAATGCTTCTTACTAACTAGAAGGATCATGTCGCGGAAATTATAAACAGAAAAACAGGGAATTACTTCATGATATCTCACTACATCCGTCTCCGATCCAACGTCCGAAACATCAAGGAAGTCCACGTAAAGTATCATCTTTAAATAGAGCGCTCCACTTTGAGACAATAGAACTAAACTCATTAAAACTAAGTTTTCCAGCATGTGGCTGCTTTGAAATCTTGCATCCAACCGACAATTCTGGAGCATATGATAATTCGGAATTGAGTAATCGATGACACAAACACTCTCCTCGGCAGGGGGACGTTTTGGATCGCCTGAGTTCTAGGTTCTCAATGTTATCAAGCCAGACACAATCTTCACGGTTTTTCATAGATCTTGTAATATCTTTTTTAAAATTTCAACTTTTTTGAGGTACAATTGACATACAAAATTGCAAGAAATTGAAATATAACTGTGGTGATTTCACGTGTTTACGATGTGAAAGGATTCCTCATCCAGTTAATTAATATCACCTCACATATTTCACTTTCTGTTTTTTTTTCTTCCCTCCATCTTTCCTACTTAGATTTTTATCTTCATAAGATTTCATTTATACAAAACATGTCAAAAAGAGTGCCATGTTTTACATTAGATCCTCAGACTCTATTCATCTTATAGCTGAACATTTGTTCCCTTTTACCAACCTCTCCCCATAGTCCTAGTAACCACTTTTCTACTCTCTGGATGAGTTTTACTTTTTCATGGATGCACTATCAGAGCCAGTCCTGAAATTTCCTCCAATTACAATTCTTCTCTCAGAGTCATCAGTCCATTTTGTGTTATCTTTCACGTTTTACAAAATTACTCCTAGGCGTCTCGGCCTAGCTAGGGCGGTTTCACAAGTGACCTCTCCGAACCGCGGCTGAGACCTCCATCCCTCCCCGGGCCCCCCTCGGTGGCTGGGCGCTGGGGTGGTGGGGGGTGGGGAGAGGAGTCGGGGCAGCTGGTCTAGGGGTTGGGGGCGCGTGAGGGCCAGGGGACCGTCCCCGGTGGTCCCGCTGAGACGTGAAGGCAGGTTCTGTCCCGCTGAGAACTTCCTGCCTTCGGGCGTGTGAGAGGAGCAGATTTCTCTCCAATCCAAGGCCATGCATCGTTTTCGGCCTGTTCAACAAGACTAGACGAGCACGTATTTGTGTGTCTATCTTGGCTTGTTTTCTGACGGAGGCCAAAGACCTCTTCAGGCGTGTCCAAAGGATCTGCCAGGGTGGGAGGGTGCAGGTCAATCCATGTGTCAAGAGAGCCAGAGAATCTGTCACAGCTGTGACTCGGGCCTTTTTCAGAAACAGGCCAACTTTGATGATTCCCCTGGACAGGAATCACCGCAGAAGTTTCCTTGAAGGGATCGAGTTGCAGGAGTCGGGGGCGTGGCCCCGCCGCCGCCAGAGGGCTTCCTCAGCCAGGCAAGGCCGGCCGCTGGCCGGGGCTATTGTCTGTGGGCCCCACCCCCACCGCCACCCTCCACCCTCCCCCTCCCCCTCCCCCTTCCCCTTCCCCTTCCCCTTCCCCTCCCCCTGCAGGGCCCCTCGTGGGATAGCTTCATTCAAATGCAGAACGCTTTCCAGTCAAGGAAGAGCCTTTGGACTTTGCCTCGATCTTCTCCCTATTGAATGGTGATCCGCCCCGACCCCACCCCCATTTCTCCACCTTGAGGCTGCCCCTTCGGCACCGCGCGGAGGAATGGGCCTGGGGGTGGGGTGGGGAGGGAGGCTGAGGGACAAACTCGCCTTGGGTCAGGCCAAAGGAGTCTCCTCCTTTTCGTAACCCAGGAAACCCCGCTAATGCATGTGAGGATCACGGACGTGCGTCGAAGCAGCCATCATCTCTTGACATCTTCCTCCGTGGGAGGCGTTTTTCCTTCCTGCCTGCCTTCAGAGAGACAGAAAAGGAGGGAGGGGCAGAGCGTTCCGCTGGCGCTGGCCGGTTCTTAAGTCACTTGAATCCAAAACACTCCATAGGGCACGGAGGGGTGCGTGCGTGGGGTGGGGTGGGGGCGGCGGCCTACTCCGGACCCCAGGCGTTCCCTCCTCTGACACTTGCCTGGAACCCATGAAAAGCTGAGCTGGTGACTGTGTGTGTGTGTGAATGCGTGCATGTGCGCGTGTCCGTGAGAGAAGGCACGTGTGCGTGAGAGAAAAAGAGAAAAAGGAAGGAGAGAAAGAAAGAGAGAGAGAGAAAGAAAGAGAAGGAAAGAAAGAAAGAGAGAGAGACAGAGAGAGAAAGAAAGAAAGGAAGACAGACAGACAGACAGGGAGGGAGGGAGGGGGAGAGAGAGAGAGAAAGAAAGAATGAAAGAAAGAAAAAGAAAAGAAAATCCAGAATGAAAGGAGGAAGGAACGAGGGAAGGAGGGAGGGACCAAATAGGTTAGTTAGTACGGGCCTCCCTGTCATGGAAAAGAGTCTCTGAGCACAGATCCTCCGTTCAGTGAACCAGTTCTCATATCTCCTCTCAGGAGGCTGTGATGTCGATGGACGGGTTTGGGAAAGCAGGCCTGGGGTGCAAGCAATCAGGTATTTCCTCAGAGGCACTTGTAGGGAAACCAAGGAAACACACAGGTTCATCCCTGGAGCGGATTCGAAACCAGTCGGTGCAGGGGGAGTCAGTCAAGGAGATTTCTAGATGTCAGGGTCGGGTCCTGGAGCGGGTTGCCATGCCCTTCTCCAGGAGACCTTCCTGGCCCGGGGATGGAACCCGGGTCTCCTGCATCGCAGGCAGACTCTTGACCGTGTGAGCCACCAAGGAAGCTCTGTTGGAAATGTTCACCGAGTCCTCTTGTTGTAGCCACGCGTTCTGGGAAACAAACTCACTCAGAAGGACCATGCAGGTAGTGGAGTGCAGTTTCTTACACCAGCGGGCCCAAGGCAGAGTCTTCTCTTAGCCAAGGACCCCGACCAGCATTCGTGAAAATCTTTTATACCTCAGGGGTATGTGTCTGAACCCACCACCCCAAATTCCTTGAGACTTACCTAAACAAAGGAAGGGTAAAGACAATCCCGATAACCCCATCATTCATGTGTTATAAGACGAGATACACAGTGGACATTTATTCACAGGCCTGTGGTCATATCCTGATACACATAATGGAACTGATGGCTTTGTTCTGTGACAGAGATAATTAGCATATTCTTTTAGGCCACGGAGAGTCCAAGTACAAGCCCCAAAGGCTGTTTTATCCGGGTGTGTGTGTGTGTGTGTGCGCGCGCGCGCGCGGGCGGGCGGGCGCCTGCGTGTGTGTGTGTGCGTGTCCGGTTTTCCATTGGTATGCCCCTTCTATAGACACCGGGCACAAAGTTCAGAGTCCATTGGGAGGGTGACCGTGCGTGTAGCCTCATGTTCGCAGCCTGGCCTAAGATGGAGTCTAGCTCTGTCTGTTTCCTCCTTCACTCTAGCTTCCATCTGCAGAGCTTCAGGCACAGGGCCTTTTGAGTTCTCCGTCAGAAGGGCAAGAGATGGTGGCAAATGTCCCCCCAGAGAGGGTTGTCCCCTCTGACAGAGCTTCCGATATCGGAGGCAACTCAGAAAACTTCAGGATCCAGTCCCACTTTCGGGGGAAGCACCACAGGCAAAGGACCAAACACACGTGGCCCAGGAATCTCCCATCCAGAAGTGGATATCTCCGTTTCACAGAAACATCCTCTGGGCCCCTAAGGAACGTATGGAAATCACTCTCTCGCCAAGGAGAGAAGAATCCTCACTGAGAGTTTCTGAAGTCTGGAAGGACCAGGTAGAGAGAAAAAGAGAAACGATTCTATTCTGCTGACAGGGGCATTATTGTTTGAAGCGACCAAGTGGATGTCCGTCTTTTCCAATTCCCATTTTAAACATTGTGTCCTTTCCGGTCCTTTGTGGTCTCTTTGGATCTGGAAAGCAACAGAGTTAACGGTAAGGTCCTTTTTTTTTTTTTTTTTATGATTATGATTATTTTTCCCCCCTGCCTGTCTGCCTGTCCCTCCCCCTCTTCTCTCTGTCTCTCGCGCTTTTCACTCAGGTTAGGGAATTCACAACAACAACAACAAAAGTAGTGAGAAATCTGTATTTCTGCAGGTCAGGAAGCAACAGGTAAGAACTAGACATGGAACACAACAGGCTGGTTCCAAATAGGGTAAGGAGTCCATCAAGGCTCTCTATCATCACCCTGCTTATTTAACTTATATGCCGAGTACAGCATCACGAGACACGCTGGGCTGGATGAAGCACAAGCTGGAATCAAAATGGCTGGGAGAAATAGCAATCCCCTCAGCTATGCAGATGACACCACCCTTATGGCAGAAATGAAGTATAGAGTGGGTTTACAAAGTCGTGCTCGTTTCGGGTTTTCAGATT
Organism: Giraffa tippelskirchi; assembly: GCF_054371585.1. Lineage (NCBI taxonomy): Eukaryota > Metazoa > Chordata > Mammalia > Artiodactyla > Giraffidae > Giraffa > Giraffa tippelskirchi. The sequence goes on from NC_137282.1 coordinate 69,939,120, forward strand.
CTTTTCCCTCAGAGGTGAATCCAAAGTAGGAAGCCTACATTTCCTGTGCTGCCTAGTAGGTGCTTGTGGATTGTATGATGTACATGTCGTATGTGTACACGTTCAACCCGACCTCCTAAGTGGACCGTCCTGCCCCTCCCCGCCCCAACGTATTTTCGTCAAGAAGTCAGGCATCCATTTGAGCATCCTACTCCTCAGGTCATCCGATCCCATGGAAGAAGTCAATCCTCCCGTTTTTCCATCGGTCCTCTACACGTCGCCTGATGATGATGGGGGGTGACTGGAAGACTGACAGTTCTGAAGAATTTTGCAAGAGATTCGGTGAAGGCTCCTAGGATTTGCTCAGTGAAGTGGGTGGCGTGTCAACCACTAGGGACCGTGGAAGGTATGCCCCAAGTGGCACACAGCGTTTGCTTCCACCTTCCACAGAGAAAGCTCTACCTAGCATACCAAGGATGCTTGACCACGCACCCGCCCCGCCCCCCCCCCCAGGTGACAGGCGTGACGGGTCAGACTGTAGAAATCTTCCTGTCAAGGGTGTATTAACAGGCAGAGGCACCTTAGAGGCACCCTGTCCTGTGAATCTGGAGGTGGGGAGGAAGGGGCAGAGGGACGATGAAGAAGGGAAGGAGAAAGTGAGGGACAGGGACACCACACAGTGTGTGTGGGGGGCGTGTCTGTGCCGTGTGTGGGTTCCACGTGGGTGTGTGCGCCTGTGGGTGCGGGTGTGAGGGGAGGCGGGCAGAGGCAGAGGCAGGGAGACACACAGCCAGGTCAAGGACAACATAATGTGTGTGGGGGGAGGGGCGGGGGTGGGTGGGTGCGTGCGTGCGTGGTGTGTGCGTGGGGGGGATGGCGCACAGGACCGTGTGTGAAGGAGGGCAGTGTGTGGGGGGCAAGTGGGTGTGTGGGGGGGTGTCTGTGCTGTGTGCGGGTGCCACGTGGTTGTTAAGCGGGGGGGGGGGGGGCGGGCAGAGAGACACACACACCCGGGCCAAGGACAACGTACTGTGTGGCGGAGGGGGCGGGGGGTGGGTGGGAGTGTGGGTGCGGGGTGTGTGCGTGTGTGCGGTGCCCCATAGGACCGTGGGGGGGGCAGTGTGTGTGTGGGGGTGTGGGTCTGTGCTGTGTGCAGGTCCCACGTAAGTGTGAGTGAGGGGAGGGGCAGAGGCAGAGGCAGAGAGACACAGCCAGGCCAAGGACAACATAGTTTGGGGGAGGGTCGGGGTGGGAGGTGCGAGTGTGCGTGCGGGGTGTGTGCGTGTGTGCGATGGCGCCTAGGACTGTGCGTGGGGGCGGGCAGTGTGTTGGGGGGTGGTGTGTCTGTGCTGTGTGCGGGTGCCACGTGGGTGTGTGCGCCTGTGGGTGCGGGTGTGGGGGAGGGGAGCGGGCAGTGACAGCGGCAGAGAGAGACAGCCAGGCCAAGGACAACGTAGTGTGTGGGGGAGGGGGCGGGGGGTGGGAGTGTGGGTGTGGGGTGTGTGCGTGTGTGCGGTGGCCCATAGGACCGTGGGGGGGGCAGTGTGTGTGTGTGGGGGGGTGTCTGTGCTGTGTGCAGGTCCCACGGAGGTGTGAGTGGGGGGAGGGGCAGAGGCAGAGGCAGAGAGACACAGCCAGGCCAAGGACAACGTAGTTTGGGGGAGGGTCGGGGTGGGGGGTGCGAGTGTGCGTGCGGGGTGTGTGCGTGTGTGCGATGGCGCATCGGACCGTGTGTGGGGTGTTGCGTGTGTGCGACGGCGCATAGGACCGTGTGTGGGGTGTTGTGTCTGTGCTGTGTGCGAATGCCACGGGGGTGTGTCCGGGTGTGGGGGGGGCGGGCAGTGACAGAGGCAGAGAGAGACAGCCAGGCCAAGGGCAACGTAGTGTGTGTGGGCGGGGTCGGGGTGCGGGGTGGGAGTGTGCGTGCAGGGTGTGTGCGGAGGCGCCTAGGACCGTGCGGGGGGGCGGGCAGTGTGTGGGGGGTGTTGTGTCTGTGCTGTGTGCGGGTGCCACGTGGGTGTGTGCGCCTGTGGGTGCGGGTGTGGGGGAGGGGAGCGGGCAGTGACAGCGGCAGAGAGAGACAGCCAGGCCAAGGACAACGTCGTGTGTGGGGGAGGGGGCGGGGGGGTGGGAGTGTGGGTGCGGGGTGTGTGCGGTGGCCCATAGGACCGTGGTGGGGGCAGTGTGTGTGTGTGGGGGGGGTGTCTGTGCTGTGTGCAGGTCCCACGGAGGTGTGAGTGGGGGGAGGGGCAGAGGCAGAGGCAAAGAGACACAGCCAGGCCAAGGACAACATAGTGTGGGGGGGGCGGGGCGGGGGGTGGGAGTGTGGGTGCGGGGTGTGTGCGATGGCACATAGGACCGTGTGTGTAGGGGGGCAGTGGGGGGGGGTATTGTGTCTGTGCTGTGTGCGAATGCCACGGGGGTGTGTGCGCCTGTGGGTGCGGGTGTGGGAGGGGCGGGCAGTGACAGAGGCAGAGAGAGACAGCCAGGCCAAGGACAACGTAGTGTGGGTGGGCGGGTTCGGGGTGCGGGGTGGGGAGTGTGCGTGCGGGGTGTGTGCGTGTTGTGCGGAGGCGCCTAGGACCGCGCGCGGGGGGCAGTGTGTGTGTAGGGGTGTGTGTCTCTGCTGTGTGCGGGTGCCACGTGGGTGTGAGGGGGGCGGCGGGCAGAGAGACACACAGCCAGGCCAAGGACAACATAGTGTGTGGAGGGGGAGGGGCGGGGGTGGGTGGGGGTGTGTCTGTGCTGTGTGCGGGTGCCACGTGGTTGTTAAGGGGGGGCGGGCAGAGAGACACACAGCCAGGCCAAGGACGACATAGTGTGTGGGGGAAGGGCGGGGGTGAGAAGGAGTGTGGGTGCCGGGTGTGTGCGTGTGTGCGGTGGCCCATAGGACCGTGTGGGGGAGGGCAGTGTGTGTGTGGGGGGGTGTCTGTGCTGTGTGCAGGTCCCACGTAGTTGTGAGTGGGGGGAGGGGCAGAGGCAGAGGCAGGGGCACACACAGCCAGGCCAAGGACAACATAGTGGGGGGGGGTCGGGGGGGGTGGGAGTGTGCCTGCGGGGTGTGTGCCTGTGTGCGGTGGCGCATAGGGCCGTGTGTGTAGGGGGCCAGTGTCGGGGTGGTGGTGTGTCTGTGCGCCACGTGGGTGTGTGGGGGGGCAGGCAGAGAGAGCCAGTCCAAGGACAACGCTGTGTGTGTGTGTGAGTGGGTGTGGCCGGCGTGTGTGCGGGTGCTGCGTAGGGCCGTGGGGGAGTGCGTGCGCTGTGTGTGTACGCGTTGGGGGCGTGGGCAGCGTGTGTAGGTGGTGCAGGCAGAGACAGAAAGCCACAGTCAGCAAAGGACAACGTGCACGGATATTCTTCTGAATATTTGCTTGTGTTTTCTGAGCTCATCACCTCCGGGATCAAGCTCACTCCCGTGCAACGGGAGTCTGCCCCCCTCACCTCAGCCACCACCAGCCAGCACCTGTCTTGGGCAGACAAGGGAGTGTTCCGATTTGGCCGGCGCGGGGGGGGGGGGGGCGTGGCGGAGGAGTGGGGTGGGTGCGCAGGGTTTCGTTGTCACGAGGCGAACTTTGACCCTTGTGTTCTGCCCCTGAACCTCACTGGAGCGACTGGACCCGCGTGACCTGTCACGTCTTGGTTTCAACATCTTTGGCGGGAGAACTAAGATTCCCCCATGCGAAGTGACCAGGCCAGAGAGAAGGAAGTCGATTCCCTTGGGATCCAATGCCCGTTTTCTGGAATCCAGTTAAGTTTCGTCAAGATTTCCCACCCAAACCGAAAAGCCGAAGTGGCTACCCATCCCCGCCCCCTTGACCTCTGTCCCAAGGTGCCCCACCCACACTGCCTCCTTCCACAGCCTCAAGGCTTTCAAGAGTTAGCCGGCCCGGGCCGGCTCCATCCGTGGTCGCCCCGCCCCAAGACCCTCTGAAAAAGCGCCCGACCCCCAACCAGCTATCCAGTGAGCCAGCCCCAGCATAGGAGCTTAGTGGGCGACCGACGGGGACTCGTTGCCAGACGGAGCCCATCCTAGTTCGCGTTTCTCCACTCAGTCAACGGCGCAGACAGGAGAACGGGATCCGCCAACACTTCTCGAGAACGTCCCTGGGCGAGGGATGACGGACGCACGGACGGACGGGACGGGAAGGATTCTTGACTCCCCACCCACGGAGCAGCGGAATGCACTCCCATCCGAGGGGGATCGCAGGCCCACGTCAGACGGTGTGAGCACACGCCCCAGAACAACAACTCGCCAGCATCCCCGTCCGTGTCCTCGTCATCATCTTTGGGCACGCCAGGAGAAAGCCCTTTTGTGACCCGGACGACGGCTCTTTCGGCAAAAGCAACGTTGAGCAACGGCACAAATGAAGACACTTGGATTTGAAACGACGCGTTCACATTGCAGCGCCTCAAGAGCAAAAGCACGCACTCGTCCCTCACATAACCGCAACCAACAAACCCGACGCACCTGAAAAAGAAAACGCAAACGGAACAGAACGGGTCGATCTGGCGGCTCGGTCCGCCCAGACCAGATCAACTCCGGAAGGCAGGGCGAGCCGAGAGACCACTCGGGTGAGGTCGAGCGGGATCAACACGGCAGCTCGGGGGCAGAGGTCGCGAGTGGGAGAGGTCCGTCCGGGTGCTCGACCCGCGGGCGCTGGCCGCTCTGCGGCCCAGAGAGGGAAGGAGGGGGGGAGGGGCAGACTCCATGACAGCCGGGCGATGCGCGCGCGCCGGCGGCTCGGCGGCACAGGTCGCGAGTGGGGGAGGCCCGGCCGGCAGGTGGACACGCGGGCACCGCCAGCTCGGCGGCAGAGTGAGGAAAGGGGGGGGAGGGGCAGACACCTAGACAGCCGGGCGACGCGCGCGCGCTGGCGGCTCGTGACCAGAGGTCGCGTGTAGGGGAGCACCGGCCGGCAGGTGGACCCGCGGGCACCGCCAGCTCGGCGGCAGAGTGAGGGAAGGAGGGGGAGGGGCGGATTCCAAGCCAGGCGGGCGACGCGCGCGCGCTGGCGTCTCGTCACCAGAGATCGCGAGTGCGAGAGGCCCGGCCGGCAGGTGGACACGCGGGCACCGCCGGCTCGGCGGCAGAGTCAGGGAAGTGGGGGGAGGGGATAGAGCCCCGTCGGGCTCGTCGACCCGCGGCTCCTGGCGGCTCTGCGGCCGAGTTAGGGAAGGAGGGGGGGAGGGGCAGACTCCCTGACAGCCGGGCGATGCGCGCGCGCCGGCGGCTCGGCGGCACAGGTCGCGAGTGGGGGAGGCCCGGCCGGCAGGTGGACACGCGGGCACCGCCAGCTCGGCGGCAGAGTGAGGAAAGGGGGGGCGGGGCAGACACCTCGACAGCCGGGCGACGCGCGCGCGCTGGCGGCTCGTCACCAGAGGTCGCGAGTGCGAGAGGCCCGGCCGGCAGGTGGACACGCGGGCACCGCCAGCTCGGCGGCAGAGTCAGGGAAGGGGGGGAGGGGATAGAGCCCCGTCCGGCTGGTCGACCCGCGGGCACTGCCAGGCGGGCGACGGGCGCGCGCTGGCGGCTGGGCGGGCGAGGTCGCCAGTGGGAGAGGCCCGGCCGGCAGGTGCCCGCGGGGAACGCCAGCTGGGCGGCAGAGTGAGGGGAGGAGCGGGGGAGGGGCAGACAGCCTGACAGCCGGGCGACGGGCGCGCGCTGGCGGCTCGGCGGGCGAGGTCGCGAGTGGGAGAGCCCCGGTCGCAGGTGGCCCCGCGGGCACCCGCAGCTCGTAGACAGAGTTAGGGAAGTGGGGGGAGGGGATAGAGCCCCGTCGGGCTCGTCGACCCGCGGCTCCTGGCGGCTCTGCGGCCGAGTTAGGGAAGGAGGGGGGGAGGGGCAGACTCCCTGACAGCCGGGCGATGCGCGCGCGCCGGCGGCTCGGCGGCACAGGTCGCGAGTGGGGGAGGCCCGGCCGGCAGGTGGACACGCGGGCACCGCCAGCTCGGCGGCAGAGTGAGGAAAGGGGGGGGAGGGGCAGACACCTAGACAGCCGGGCGACGCGCGCGCGCCGGCGGCTCGTGACCAGAGGTCGCGTGTAGGGGAGCACCGGCCGGCAGGTGGACCCGCGGGCACCGCCAGCTCGGCGGCAGAGTGAGGGAAGGAGGGGGAGGGGCGGATTCCAAGCCAGGCGGGCGACGCGCGCGCGCTGGCGTCTCGTCACCAGAGATCGCGAGTGCGAGAGGCCCGGCCGGCAGGTGGACACGCGGGCACCGCCGGCTCGGCGGCAGAGTCAGGGAAGTGGGGGGAGGGGATAGAGCCCCGTCGGGCTCGTCGACCCGCGGCTCCTGGCGGCTCTGCGGCCGAGTTGGGGAAGGAGGGGGGGAGGGGCAGACTCCCTGACAGCCGGGCGATGCGCGCGCGCCGGCGGCTCGGCGGCACAGGTCGCGAGTGGGGGAGGCCCGGCCGGCAGGTGGACACGCGGGCACCGCCAGCTCGGCGGCAGAGTGAGGAAAGGGGGGGCGGGGCAGACACCTCGACAGCCGGGCGATGCGCGCGCGCTGGCGGCTCGTCACCAGAGGTCGCGAGTGCGAGAGGCCCGGCCGGCAGGTGGACACGGGGGCACCGCCGGCTCGGCGGCAGAGTCAGGGAAGTGGGGGGAGGGGATAGAGCCCCGTCGGGCTCGTCGACCCGCGGCTCCTGGCGGCTCTGCGGCCGAGTTGGGGAAGGAGGGGGGGAGGGGCAGACTCCCTGACAGCCGGGCGATGCGCGCGCGCCGGCGGCTCGGCGGCACAGGTCGCGAGTGGGGGAGGCCCGGCCGGCAGGTGGACACGCGGGCACCGCCAGCTCGGCGGCAGAGTGAGGAAAGGGGGGGCGGGGCAGACACCTCGACAGCCGGGCGACGCGCGCGCGCTGGCGGCTCGTGACCAGAGGTCGCGAGTGCGACAGGCCCGGCCGGCAGGTGGACCCGCGGGCACCGCCAGCTCGGCGGCAGAGTGAAGGAAGGAGGGGGAGGGGCGGATTCCAAGCCAGGCGGGCGACGCGCGCGCGCTGGCGTCTCGTCACCAGAGATCGCGAGTGCGAGAGGCCCGGCCGGCAGGTGGACACGCGGGCACCGCCGGCTCGGCGGCAGAGTCAGGGAAGTGGGGGGAGGGGATAGAGCCCCGTCGGGCTCGTCGACCCGCGGCTCCTGGCGGCTCTGCGGCCGAGTTGGGGAAGGAGGGGGGGAGGGGCAGACTCCCTGACAGCCGGGCGATGCGCGCGCGCCGGCGGCTCGGCGGCACAGGTCGCGAGTGGGGGAGGCCCGGCCGGCAGGTGGACACGCGGGCACCGCCAGCTCGGCGGCAGAGTGAGGAAAGGGGGGGCGGGGCAGACACCTCGACAGCCGGGCGACGCGCGCGCGCTGGCGGCTCGTCACCAGAGGTCGCGAGTGCGAGAGGCCAGGCCGGCAGGTGGACACGCGGGCACCCGCAGCTCGTCGGCAGGGTTAGGGAAGGGGGGGAGGGGATAGAGCCCCGTCCGGCTGGTCGACCCGCGGGCACTGCCAGGCGGGCGACGGGCGCGCGCTGGCGGCTGGGCGGGCGAGGTCGCCAGTGGGAGAGGCCCGGCCGGCAGGTGCCCGCGGGCAACGCCAGCTGGGCGGCAGAGTGAGGGGAGGAGCGGGGGAGGGGCAGACAGCCTGACAGCCGGGCGACGGGCGCGCGCTGGCGGCTCGGCGGGCGAGGTCGCGAGTGGGAGAGCCCCGGTCGCAGGTGGCCCCGCGGGCACCCGCAGCTCGTCGACAGAGCTAGGGAAGTGGGGGGAGGGGATAGAGCCCCGTCGGGCTCGTCGACCCGCGGCTCCTGGCGGCTCTGCGGCCGAGTTAGGGAAGGAGGGGGGGAGGGGCAGACTCCCTGACAGCCGGGCGATGCGCGCGCGCCGGCGGCTCGGCGGCACAGGTCGCGAGTGGGGGAGGCCCGGCCGGCAGGTGGACACGCGGGCACCGCCAGCTCGGCGGCAGAGTGAGGAAAGGGGGGGGAGGGGCAGACACCTAGACAGCCGGGCGACGCGCCCGCGCCGGCGGCTCGTGACCAGAGGTCGCGTGTAGGGGAGCACCGGCCGGCAGGTGGACCCGCGGGCACCGCCAGCTCGGCGGCAGAGTGAGGGAAGGAGGGGGAGGGGCGGATTCCAAGCCAGGCGGGCGACGCGCGCGCGCTGGCGTCTCGTCACCAGAGATCGCGAGTGCGAGAGGCCCGGCCGGCAGGTGGACACGCGGGCACCGCCGGCTCGGCGGCAGAGTCAGGGAAGTGGGGGGAGGGGATAGAGCCCCGTCGGGCTCGTCGACCCGCGGCTCCTGGCGGCTCTGCGGCCGAGTTGGGGAAGGAGGGGGGGAGGGGCAGACTCCCTGACAGCCGGGCGATGCGCGCGCGCCGGCGGCTCGGCGGCACAGGTCGCGAGTGGGGGAGGCCCGGCCGGCAGGTGGACACGCGGGCACCGCCAGCTCGGCGGCAGAGTGAGGAAAGGGGGGGCGGGGCAGACACCTCGACAGCCGGGCGACGCGCGCGCGCTGGCGGCTCGTCACCAGAGGTCGCGAGTGCGAGAGGCCCGGCCGGCAGGTGGACACGGGGGCACCGCCGGCTCGGCGGCAGAGTCAGGGAAGTGGGGGGAGGGGATAGAGCCCCGTCGGGCTCGTCGACCCGCGGCTCCTGGCGGCTCTGCGGCCGAGTTGGGGAAGGAGGGGGGGAGGGGCAGACTCCCTGACAGCCGGGCGATGCGCGCGCGCCGGCGGCTCGGCGGCACAGGTCGCGAGTGGGGGAGGCCCGGCCGGCAGGTGGACACGCGGGCACCGCCAGCTCGGCGGCAGAGTGAGGAAAGGGGGGGCGGGGCAGACACCTCGACAGCCGGGCGACGCGCGCGCGCTGGCGGCTCGTCACCAGAGGTCGCGAGTGCGACAGGCCCGGCCGGCAGGTGGACACGCGGGCACCCGCAGCTCGTCGGCAGGGTTAGGGAAGGGGGGGGAGGGGATAGAGCCCCGTCCGGCTGGTCGACCCGCGGGCACTGCCAGGCGGGCGACGGGCGCGCGCTGGCGGCTGGGCGGGCGAGGTCGCCAGTGGGAGAGGACCGGCCGGCAGGTGCCCGCGGGCAACGCCAGCTGGGCGGCAGAGTGAGGGGAGGAGCGGGGGAGGGGCAGACAGCCTGACAGCCGGGCGACGGGCGCGCGCTGGCGGCTCGGCGGGCGAGGTCGCGAGTGGGAGAGCCCCGGTCGCAGGTGGCCCCGCGGGCACCCGCAGCTCGTCGACAGAGATAGGGAAGTGGGGGGAGGGGATAGAGCCCCGTCGGGCTCGTCGACCCGCGGCTCCTGGCGGCTCTGCGGCCGAGTTAGGGAAGGAGGGGGGGAGGGGCAGACTCCCTGACAGCCGGGCGATGCGCGCGCGCCGGCGGCTCGGCGGCACAGGTCGCGAGTGGGGGAGGCCCGGCCGGCAGGTGGACACGCGGGCACCGCCAGCTCGGCGGCAGAGTGAGGAAAGGGGGGGGAGGGGCAGACACCTAGACAGCCGGGCGACGCGCGCGCGCCGGCGGCTCGTGACCAGAGGTCGCGTGTATGGGAGCACCGGCCGGCAGGTGGACCCGCGGGCAGCGCCAGCTCGGCGGCAGAGTGAGGGAAGGAGGGGGAGGGGCGGATTCCAAGCCAGGCGGGCGACGCGCGCGCGCTGGCGTCTCGTCACCAGAGATCGCGAGTGCGAGAGGCCCGGCCGGCAGGTGGACACGCGGGCACCGCCGGCTCGGCGGCAGAGTCAGGGAAGTGGGGGGAGGGGATAGAGCCCCGTCGGGCTCGTCGACCCGCGGCTCCTGGCGGCTCTGCGGCCGAGTTGGGGAAGGAGGGGGGGAGGGGCAGACTCCCTGACAGCCGGGCGATGCGCGCGCGCTGGCGGCTCGGCGGCACAGGTCGCGAGTGGGGGAGGCCCGGCCGGCAGGTGGACACGCGGGCACCGCCAGCTCGGCGGCAGAGTGAGGAAAGGGGGGGCGGGGCAGACACCTCGACAGCCGGGCGACGCGCGCGCGCTGGCGGCTCGTCACCAGAGGTCGTGAGTGCGAGAGGCCCGGCCGGCAGGTGGACACGGGGGCACCGCCGGCTCGGCGGCAGAGTCAGGGAAGTGGGGGGAGGGGATAGAGCCCCGTCGGGCTCGTCGACCCGCGGCTCCTGGCGGCTCTGCGGCCGAGTTGGGGAAGGAGGGGGGGAGGGGCAGACTCCCTGACAGCCGGGCGATGCGCGCGCGCCGGCGGCTCGGCGGCACAGGTCGCGAGTGGGGGAGGCCCGGCCGGCAGGTGGACACGCGGGCACCGCCAGCTCGGCGGCAGAGTGAGGAAAGGGGGGGCGGGGCAGACACCTCGACAGCCGGGCGACGCGCGCGCGCTGGCGGCTCGTCACCAGAGGTCGCGAGTGCGACAGGCCCGGCCGGCAGGTGGACACGCGGGCACCCGCAGCTCGTCGGCAGGGTTAGGGAAGGGGGGGGAGGGGATAGAGCCCCGTCCGGCTGGTCGACCCGCGGGCACTGCCAGGCGGGCGACGGGCGCGCGCTGGCGGCTGGGCGGGCGAGGTCGCCAGTGGGAGAGGCCCGGCCGGCAGGTGCCCGCGGGCAACGCCAGCTGGGCGGCAGAGTGAGGGGAGGAGCGGGGGAGGGGCAGACAGCCTGACAGCCGGGCGACGGGCGCGCGCTGGCGGCTCGGCGGGCGAGGTCGCGAGTGGGAGAGCCCCGGTCGCAGGTGGCCCCGCGGGCACCCGCAGCTCGTCGACAGAGTTAGGGAAGTGGGGGGAGGGGATAGAGCCCCGTCGGGCTCGTCGACCCGCGGCTCCTGGCGGCTCTGCGGCCGAGTTAGGGAAGGAGGGGGGGAGGGGCAGACTCCCTGACAGCCGGGCGATGCGCGCGCGCCGGCGGCTCGGCGGCACAGGTCGCGAGTGGGGGAGGCCCGGCCGGCAGGTGGACACGCGGGCACCGCCAGCTCGGCGGCAGAGTGAGGAAAGGGGGGGGAGGGGCAGACACCTAGACAGCCGGGCGACGCGCGCGCGCCGGCGGCTCGTGACCAGAGGTCGCGTGTATGGGAGCACCGGCCGGCAGGTGGACCCGCGGGCAGCGCCAGCTCGGCGGCAGAGTGAGGGAAGGAGGGGGAGGGGCGGATTCCAAGCCAGGCGGGCGACGCGCGCGCGCTGGCGTCTCGTCACCAGAGATCGCGAGTGCGAGAGGCCCGGCCGGCAGGTGGACACGCGGGCACCGCCGGCTCGGCGGCAGAGTCAGGGAAGTGGGGGGAGGGGATAGAGCCCCGTCGGGCTCGTCGACCCGCGGCTCCTGGCGGCTCTGCGGCCGAGTTGGGGAAGGAGGGGGGGAGGGGCAGACTCCCTGACAGCCGGGCGATGCGCGCGCGCCGGCGGCTCGGCGGCACAGGTCGCGAGTGGGGGAGGCCCGGCCGGCAGGTGGACACGCGGGCACCGCCAGCTCGGCGGCAGAGTGAGGAAAGGGGGGGCGGGGCAGACACCTCGACAGCCGGGCGATGCGCGCGCGCTGGCGGCTCGTCACCAGAGGTCGCGAGTGCGAGAGGCCCGGCCGGCAGGTGGACACGGGGGCACCGCCGGCTCGGCGGCAGAGTCAGGGAAGTGGGGGGAGGGGATAGAGCCCCGTCGGGCTCGTCGACCCGCGGCTCCTGGCGGCTCTGCGGCCGAGTTGGGGAAGGAGGGGGGGAGGGGCAGACTCCCTGACAGCCGGGCGATGCGCGCGCGCCGGCGGCTCGGCGGCACAGGTCGCGAGTGGGGGAGGCCCGGCCGGCAGGTGGACACGCGGGCACCGCCAGCTCGGCGGCAGAGTGAGGAAAGGGGGGGCGGGGCAGACACCTCGACAGCCGGGCGACGCGCGCGCGCTGGCGGCTCGTCACCAGAGGTCGCGAGTGCGACAGGCCCGGCCGGCAGGTGGACACGCGGGCACCCGCAGCTCGTCGGCAGGGTTAGGGAAGGGGGGGAGGGGATAGAGCCCCGTCCGGCTGGTCGACCCGCGGGCACTGCCAGGCGGGCGACGGGCGCGCACTGGCGGCTGGGCGGGCGAGGTCGCCAGTGGGAGAGGCCCGGCCGGCAGGTGCCCGCGGGCAACGCCAGCTGCGCGGCAGAGTGAGGGGAGGAGCGGGGGAGGGGCAGACAGCCTGACAGCCGGGCGACGGGCGCGCGCTGGCGGCTCGGCGGGCGAGGTCGCGAGTGGGAGAGCCCCGGTCGCAGGTGGACCCGCGGGCACCCGCAGCTCGTCGACAGAGTTAGGGAAGTGGGGGGAGGGGATAGAGCCCCGTCGGGCTCGTCGACCCGCGGCTCCTGGCGGCTCTGCGGCCGAGTTAGGGAAGGAGGGGGGGAGGGGCAGACTCCCTGACAGCCGGGCGATGCGCGCGCGCCGGCGGCTCGGCGGCACAGGTCGCGAGTGGGGGAGGCCCGGCCGGCAGGTGGACACGCGGGCACCGCCAGCTCGGCGGCAGAGTGAGGAAAGGGGGGGGAGGGGCAGACACCTAGACAGCCGGGCGACGCGCGCGCGCCGGCGGCTCGTGACCAGAGGTCGCGTGTAGGGGAGCAACGGCCGGCAGGTGGACCCGCGGGCACCGCCAGCTCGGCGGCAGAGTGAGGGAAGGAGGGGGAGGGGCGGATTCCAAGCCAGGCGGGCGACGCGCGCGCGCTGGCGTCTCGTCACCAGAGATCGCGAGTGCGAGAGGCCCGGCCGGCAGGTGGACACGCGGGCACCGCCGGCTCGGCGGCAGAGTCAGGGAAGTGGGGGGAGGGGATAGAGCCCCGTCGGGCTCGTCGACCCGCGGCTCCTGGCGGCTCTGCGGCCGAGTTGGGGAAGGAGGGGGGGAGGGGCAGACTCCCTGACAGCCGGGCGATGCGCGCGCGCCGGCGGCTCGGCAGCACAGGTCGCAGGTGGGGGAGGCCCGGCCGGCAGGTGGACACGCGGGCACCGCCAGCTCGGCGGCAGAGTGAGGAAAGGGGGGGCGGGGCAGACACCTCGACAGCCGGGCGATGCGCGCGCGCTGGCGGCTCGTCACCAGAGGTCGCGAGTGCGAGAGGCCCGGCCGGCAGGTGGACACGGGGGCACCGCCGGCTCGGCGGCAGAGTCAGGGAAGTGGGGGGAGGGGATAGAGCCCCGTCGGGCTCGTCGACCCGCGGCTCCTGGCGGCTCTGCGGCCGAGTTGGGGAAGGAGGGGGGGAGGGGCAGACTCCCTGACAGCCGGGCGATGCGCGCGCGCCGGCGGCTCGGCGGCACAGGTCGCGAGTGGGGGAGGCCCGGCCGGCAGGTGGACACGCGGGCACCGCCAGCTCGGCGGCAGAGTGAGGAAAGGGGGGGCGGGGCAGACACCTCGACAGCCGGGCGACGCGCGCGCGCTGGCGGCTCGTCACCAGAGGTCGGGAGTGCGAGAGGCCAGGCCGGCAGGTGGACACGCGGGCACCCGCAGCTCGTCGGCAGGGTTAGGGAAGGGGGGGAGGGGATAGAGCCCCGTCCGGCTGGTCGACCCGCGGGCACTGCCAGGCGGGCGACGGGCGCGCGCTGGCGGCTGGGCGGGCGAGGTCGCCAGTGGGAGAGGCCCGGCCGGCAGGTGCCCGCGGGCAACGCCAGCTGGGCGGCAGAGTGAGGGGAGGAGCGGGGGAGGGGCAGACAGCCTGACAGCCGGGCGACGGGCGCGCGCTGGCGGCTCGGCGGGCGAGGTCGCGAGTGGGAGAGCCCCGGTCGCAGGTGGCCCCGCGGGCACCCGCAGCTCGTCGACAGAGTTAGGGAAGTGGGGGGAGGGGATAGAGCCCCGTCGGGCTCGTCGACCCGCGGCTCCTGGCGGCTCTGCGGCCGAGTTAGGGAAGGAGGGGGGGAGGGGCAGACTCCCTGACAGCCGGGCGATGCGCGCGCGCCGGCGGCTCGGCGGCACAGGTCACGAGTGGGGGAGGCCCGGCCGGCAGGTGGACACGCGGGCACCGCCAGCTCGGCGGCAGAGTGAGGAAAGGGGGGGGAGGGGCAGACACCTAGACAGCCGGGCGACGCGCGCGCGCCGGCGGCTCGTGACCAGAGGTCGCGTGTAGGGGAGCAACGGCCGGCAGGTGGACCCGCGGGCACCGCCAGCTCGGCGGCAGAGTGAGGGAAGGAGGGGGAGGGGCGGATTCCAAGCCAGGCGGGCGACGCGCGCGCGCTGGCGTCTCGTCACCAGAGATCGCGAGTGCGAGAGGCCCGGCCGGCAGGTGGACACGCGGGCACCGCCGGCTCGGCGGCAGAGTCAGGGAAGTGGGGGGAGGGGATAGAGCCCCGTCGGGCTCGTCGACCCGCGGCTCCTGGCGGCTCTGCGGCCGAGTTGGGGAAGGAGGGGGGGAGGGGCAGACTCCCTGACAGCCGGGCGATGCGCGCGCGCCGGCGGCTCGGCGGCACAGGTCGCGAGTGGGGGAGGCCCGGCCGGCAGGTGGACACGCGGGCACCGCCAGCTCGGCGGCAGAGTGAGGAAAGGGGGGGCGGGGCAGACACCTCGACAGCCGGGCGACGCGCGCGCGCTGGCGGCTCGTCACCAGAGGTCGCGAGTGCGAGAGGCCAGGCCGGCAGGTGGACACGCGGGCACCCGCAGCTCGTCGGCAGGGTTAGGGAAGGGGGGGAGGGGATAGAGCCCCGTCCGGCTGGTCGACCCGCGGGCACTGCCAGGCGGGCGACGGGCGCGCGCTGGCGGCTGGGCGGGCGAGGTCGCCAGTGGGAGAGGCCCGGCCGGCAGGTGCCCGCGGGCAACGCCAGCTGGGCGGCAGAGTGAGGGGAGGAGCGGGGGAGGGGCAGACAGCCTGACAGCCGGGCGACGGGCGCGCGCTGGCGGCTCGGCGGGCGAGGTCGCGAGTGGGAGAGCCCCGGTCGCAGGTGGACCCGCGGGCACCCGCAGCTCGTCGACAGAGCTAGGGAAGTGGGGGGAGGGGATAGAGCCCCGTCGGGCTCGTCGACCCGCGGCTCCTGGCGGCTCTGCGGCCGAGTTAGGGAAGGAGGGGGGGAGGGGCAGACTCCCTGACAGCCGGGCGATGCGCGCGCGCCGGCGGCTCGGCGGCACAGGTCGCGAGTGGGGGAGGCCCGGCCGGCAGGTGGACACGCGGGCACCGCCAGCTCGGCGGCAGAGTGAGGAAAGGGGGGGGAGGGGCAGACACCTAGACAGCCGGGCGACGCGCGCGCGCCGGCGGCTCGTGACCAGAGGTCGCGTGTAGGGGAGCACCGGCCGGCAGGTGGACCCGCGGGCACCGCCAGCTCGGCGGCAGAGTGAGGGAAGGAGGGGGAGGGGCGGATTCCAAGCCAGGCGGGCGACGCGCGCGCGCTGGCGTCTCGTCACCAGAGATCGCGAGTGCGAGAGGCCCGGCCGGCAGGTGGACACGCGGGCACCGCCGGCTCGGCGGCAGAGTCAGGGAAGTGGGGGGAGGGGATAGAGCCCCGTCGGGCTCGTCGACCCGCGGCTCCTGGCGGCTCTGCGGCCGAGTTGGGGAAGGAGGGGGGGAGGGGCAGACTCCCTGACAGCCGGGCGATGCGCGCGCGCCGGCGGCTCGGCGGCACAGGTCGCGAGTCGGGGAGGCCCGGCCGGCAGGTGGACACGCGGGCACCGCCAGCTCGGCGGCAGAGTGAGGAAAGGGGGGGCGGGGCAGACACCTCGACAGCCGGGCGACGCGCGCGCGCTGGCGGCTCGTCACCAGAGGTCGCGAGTGCGAGAGGCCCGGCCGGCAGGTGGACACGGGGGCACCGCCGGCTCGGCGGCAGAGTCAGGGAAGTGGGGGGAGGGGATAGAGCCCCGTCGGGCTCGTCGACCCGCGGCTCCTGGCGGCTCTGCGGCCGAGTTGGGGAAGGAGGGGGGGAGGGGCAGACTCCCTGACAGCCGGGCGATGCGCGCGCGCCGGCGGCTCGGCGGCACAGGTCGCGAGTGGGGGAGGCCCGGCCGGCAGGTGGACACGCGGGCACCGCCAGCTCGGCGGCAGAGTGAGGAAAGGGGGGGCGGGGCAGACACCTCGACAGCCGGGCGACGCGCGCGCGCTGGCGGCTCGTCACCAGAGGTCGCGAGTGCGACAGGCCCGGCCGGCAGGTGGACACGCGGGCACCCGCAGCTCGTCGGCAGGGTTAGGGAAGGGGGGGGAGGGGATAGAGCCCCGTCCGGCTGGTCGACCCGCGGGCACTGCCAGGCGGGCGACGGGCGCGCGCTGGCGGCTGGGCGGGCGAGGTCGCCAGTGGGAGAGGCCCGGCCGGCAGGTGCCCGCGGGCAACGCCAGCTGGGCGGCAGAGTGAGGGGAGGAGCGGGGGAGGGGCAGACAGCCTGACAGCCGGGCGACGGGCGCGCGCTGGCGGCTCGGCGGGCGAGGTCGCGAGTGGGAGAGCCCCGGTCGCAGGTGGCCCCGCGGGCACCCGCAGCTCGTCGACAGAGTTAGGGAAGTGGGGGGAGGGGATAGAGCCCCGTCGGGCTCGTCGACCCGCGGCTCCTGGCGGCTCTGCGGCCGAGTTAGGGAAGGAGGGGGGGAGGGGCAGACTCCCTGACAGCCGGGCGATGCGCGCGCGCCGGCGGCTCGGCGGCACAGGTCGCGAGTGGGGGAGGCCCGGCCGGCAGGTGGACACGCGGGCACCGCCAGCTCGGCGGCAGAGTGAGGAAAGGGGGGGGAGGGGCAGACACCTAGACAGCCGGGCGACGCGCGCGCGCCGGCGGCTCGTGACCAGAGGTCGCGTGTAGGGGAGCAACGGCCGGCAGGTGGACCCGCGGGCACCGCCAGCTCGGCGGCAGAGTGAGGGAAGGAGGGGGAGGGGCGGATTCCAAGCCAGGCGGGCGACGCGCGCGCGCTGGCGTCTCGTCACCAGAGATCGCGAGTGCGAGAGGCCCGGCCGGCAGGTGGACACGCGGGCACCGCCGGCTCGGCGGCAGAGTCAGGGAAGTGGGGGGAGGGGATAGAGCCCCGTCGGGCTCGTCGACCCGCGGCTCCTGGCGGCTCTGCGGCCGAGTTGGGGAAGGAGGGGGGGAGGGGCAGACTCCCTGACAGCCGGGCGATGCGCGCGCGCCGGCGGCTCGGCGGCACAGGTCGCGAGTGGGGGAGGCCCGGCCGGCAGGTGGACACGCGGGCACCGCCAGCTCGGCGGCAGAGTGAGGAAAGGGGGGGCGGGGCAGACACCTCGACAGCCGGGCGATGCGCGCGCGCTGGCGGCTCGTCACCAGAGGTCGCGAGTGCGAGAGGCCCGGCCGGCAGGTGGACACGGGGGCACCGCCGGCTCGGCGGCAGAGTCAGGGAAGTGGGGGGAGGGGATAGAGCCCCGTCGGGCTCGTCGACCCGCGGCTCCTGGCGGCTCTGCGGCCGAGTTGGGGAAGGAGGGGGGGAGGGGCAGACTCCCTGACAGCCGGGCGATGCGCGCGCGCCGGCGGCTCGGCGGCACAGGTCGCGAGTGGGGGAGGCCCGGCCGGCAGGTGGACACGCGGGCACCGCCAGCTCGGCGGCAGAGTGAGGAAAGGGGGGGCGGGGCAGACACCTCGACAGCCGGGCGACGCGCGCGCGCTGGCGGCTCGTCACCAGAGGTCGGGAGTGCGAGAGGCCAGGCCGGCAGGTGGACACGCGGGCACCCGCAGCTCGTCGGCAGGGTTAGGGAAGGGGGGGAGGGGATAGAGCCCCGTCCGGCTGGTCGACCCGCGGGCACTGCCAGGCGGGCGACGGGCGCGCGCTGGCGGCTGGGCGGGCGAGGTCGCCAGTGGGAGAGGCCCGGCCGGCAGGTGCCCGCGGGCAACGCCAGCTGGGCGGCAGAGTGAGGGGAGGAGCGGGGGAGGGGCAGACAGCCTGACAGCCGGGCGACGGGCGCGCGCTGGCGGCTCGGCGGGCGAGGTCGCGAGTGGGAGAGCCCCGGTCGCAGGTGGCCCCGCGGGCACCCGCAGCTCGTCGACAGAGTTAGGGAAGTGGGGGGAGGGGATAGAGCCCCGTCGGGCTCGTCGACCCGCGGCTCCTGGCGGCTCTGCGGCCGAGTTAGGGAAGGAGGGGGGGAGGGGCAGACTCCCTGACAGCCGGGCGATGCGCGCGCGCCGGCGGCTCGGCGGCACAGGTCACGAGTGGGGGAGGCCCGGCCGGCAGGTGGACACGCGGGCACCGCCAGCTCGGCGGCAGAGTGAGGAAAGGGGGGGGAGGGGCAGACACCTAGACAGCCGGGCGACGCGCGCGCGCCGGCGGCTCGTGACCAGAGGTCGCGTGTAGGGGCGCAACGGCCGGCAGGTGGACCCGCGGGCACCGCCAGCTCGGCGGCAGAGTGAGGGAAGGAGGGGGAGGGGCGGATTCCAAGCCAGGCGGGCGACGCGCGCGCGCTGGCGTCTCGTCACCAGAGATCGCGAGTGCGAGAGGCCCGGCCGGCAGGTGGACACGCGGGCACCGCCGGCTCGGCGGCAGAGTCAGGGAAGTGGGGGGAGGGGATAGAGCCCCGTCGGGCTCGTCGACCCGCGGCTCCTGGCGGCTCTGCGGCCGAGTTGGGGAAGGAGGGGGGGAGGGGCAGACTCCCTGACAGCCGGGCGATGCGCGCGCGCCGGCGGCTCGGCGGCACAGGTCGCGAGTGGGGGAGGCCCGGCCGGCAGGTGGACACGCGGGCACCGCCAGCTCGGCGGCAGAGTGAGGAAAGGGGGGGCGGGGCAGACACCTCGACAGCCGGGCGACGCGCGCGCGCTGGCGGCTCGTCACCAGAGGTCGCGAGTGCGAGAGGCCAGGCCGGCAGGTGGACACGCGGGCACCCGCAGCTCGTCGGCAGGGTTAGGGAAGGGGGGGAGGGGATAGAGCCCCGTCCGGCTGGTCGACCCGCGGGCACTGCCAGGCGGGCGACGGGCGCGCGCTGGCGGCTGGGCGGGCGAGGTCGCCAGTGGGAGAGGCCCGGCCGGCAGGTGCCCGCGGGCAACGCCAGCTGGGCGGCAGAGTGAGGGGAGGAGCGGGGGAGGGGCAGACAGCCTGACAGCCGGGCGACGGGCGCGCGCTGGCGGCTCGGCGGGCGAGGTCGCGAGTGGGAGAGCCCCGGTCGCAGGTGGACCCGCGGGCACCCGCAGCTCGTCGACAGAGCTAGGGAAGTGGGGGGAGGGGATAGAGCCCCGTCGGGCTCGTCGACCCGCGGCTCCTGGCGGCTCTGCGGCCGAGTTAGGGAAGGAGGGGGGGAGGGGCAGACTCCCTGACAGCCGGGCGATGCGCGCGCGCCGGCGGCTCGGCGGCACAGGTCGCGAGTGGGGGAGGCCCGGCCGGCAGGTGGACACGCGGGCACCGCCAGCTCGGCGGCAGAGTGAGGAAAGGGGGGGGAGGGGCAGACACCTAGACAGCCGGGCGACGCGCGCGCGCCGGCGGCTCGTGACCAGAGGTCGCGTGTAGGGGAGCACCGGCCGGCAGGTGGACCCGCGGGCACCGCCAGCTCGGCGGCAGAGTGAGGGAAGGAGGGGGAGGGGCGGATTCCAAGCCAGGCGGGCGACGCGCGCGCGCTGGCGTCTCGTCACCAGAGATCGCGAGTGCGAGAGGCCCGGCCGGCAGGTGGACACGCGGGCACCGCCGGCTCGGCGGCAGAGTCAGGGAAGTGGGGGGAGGGGATAGAGCCCCGTCGGGCTCGTCGACCCGCGGCTCCTGGCGGCTCTGCGGCCGAGTTGGGGAAGGAGGGGGGGAGGGGCAGACTCCCTGACAGCCGGGCGATGCGCGCGCGCCGGCGGCTCGGCGGCACAGGTCGCGAGTGGGGGAGGCCCGGCCGGCAGGTGGACACGCGGGCACCGCCAGCTCGGCGGCAGAGTGAGGAAAGGGGGGGCGGGGCAGACACCTCGACAGCCGGGCGACGCGCGCGCGCTGGCGGCTCGTCACCAGAGGTCGCGAGTGCGAGAGGCCCGGCCGGCAGGTGGACACGGGGGCACCGCCGGCTCGGCGGCAGAGTCAGGGAAGTGGGGGGAGGGGATAGAGCCCCGTCGGGCTCGTCGACCCGCGGCTCCTGGCGGCTCTGCGGCCGAGTTGGGGAAGGAGGGGGGGAGGGGCAGACTCCCTGACAGCCGGGCGATGCGCGCGCGCCGGCGGCTCGGCGGCACAGGTCGCGAGTGGGGGAGGCCCGGCCGGCAGGTGGACACGCGGGCACCGCCAGCTCGGCGGCAGAGTGAGGAAAGGGGGGGCGGGGCAGACACCTCGACAGCCGGGCGACGCGCGCGCGCTGGCGGCTCGTCACCAGAGGTCGCGAGTGCGACAGGCCCGGCCGGCAGGTGGACACGCGGGCACCCGCAGCTCGTCGGCAGGGTTAGGGAAGGGGGGGGAGGGGATAGAGCCCCGTCCGGCTGGTCGACCCGCGGGCACTGCCAGGCGGGCGACGGGCGCGCGCTGGCGGCTGGGCGGGCGAGGTCGCCAGTGGGAGAGGCCCGGCCGGCAGGTGCCCGCGGGCAACGCCAGCTGGGCGGCAGAGTGAGGGGAGGAGCGGGGGAGGGGCAGACAGCCTGACAGCCGGGCGACGGGCGCGCGCTGGCGGCTCGGCGGGCGAGGTCGCGAGTGGGAGAGCCCCGGTCGCAGGTGGCCCCGCGGGCACCCGCAGCTCGTAGACAGAGTTAGGGAAGTGGGGGGAGGGGATAGAGCCCCGTCGGGCTCGTCGACCCGCGGCTCCTGGCGGCTCTGCGGCCGAGTTAGGGAAGGAGGGGGGGAGGGGCAGACTCCCTGACAGCCGGGCGATGCGCGCGCGCCGGCGGCTCGGCGGCACAGGTCGCGAGTGGGGGAGGCCCGGCCGGCAGGTGGACACGCGGGCACCGCCAGCTCGGCGGCAGAGTGAGGAAAGGGGGGGGAGGGGCAGACACCTAGACAGCCGGGCGACGCGCGCGCGCCGGCGGCTCGTGACCAGAGGTCGCGTGTATGGGAGCACCGGCCGGCAGGTGGACCCGCGGGCAGCGCCAGCTCGGCGGCAGAGTGAGGGAAGGAGGGGGAGGGGCGGATTCCAAGCCAGGCGGGCGACGCGCGCGCGCTGGCGTCTCGTCACCAGAGATCGCGAGTGCGAGAGGCCCGGCCGGCAGGTGGACACGCGGGCACCGCCGGCTCGGCGGCAGAGTCAGGGAAGTGGGGGGAGGGGATAGAGCCCCGTCGGGCTCGTCGACCCGCGGCTCCTGGCGGCTCTGCGGCCGAGTTGGGGAAGGAGGGGGGGAGGGGCAGACTCCCTGACAGCCGGGCGATGCGCGCGCGCCGGCGGCTCGGCGGCACAGGTCGCGAGTGGGGGAGGCCCGGCCGGCAGGTGGACACGCGGGCACCGCCAGCTCGGCGGCAGAGTGAGGAAAGGGGGGGCGGGGCAGACACCTCGACAGCCGGGCGATGCGCGCGCGCTGGCGGCTCGTCACCAGAGGTCGCGAGTGCGAGAGGCCCGGCCGGCAGGTGGACACGGGGGCACCGCCGGCTCGGCGGCAGAGTCAGGGAAGTGGGGGGAGGGGATAGAGCCCCGTCGGGCTCGTCGACCCGCGGCTCCTGGC
This sequence comes from Giraffa tippelskirchi, assembly GCF_054371585.1. Lineage (NCBI taxonomy): Eukaryota > Metazoa > Chordata > Mammalia > Artiodactyla > Giraffidae > Giraffa > Giraffa tippelskirchi. The sequence goes on from NC_137282.1 coordinate 69,960,487, forward strand.
GGCTCTGCGGCCGAGTTGGGGAAGGAGGGGGGGAGGGGCAGACTCCCTGACAGCCGGGCGATGCGCGCGCGCCGGCGGCTCGGCGGCACAGGTCGCGAGTGGGGGAGGCCCGGCCGGCAGGTGGACACGCGGGCACCGCCAGCTCGGCGGCAGAGTGAGGAAAGGGGGGGCGGGGCAGACACCTCGACAGCCGGGCGACGCGCGCGCGCTGGCGGCTCGTCACCAGAGGTCGCGAGTGCGACAGGCCCGGCCGGCAGGTGGACACGCGGGCACCCGCAGCTCGTCGGCAGGGTTAGGGAAGGGGGGGAGGGGATAGAGCCCCGTCCGGCTGGTCGACCCGCGGGCACTGCCAGGCGGGCGACGGGCGCGCACTGGCGGCTGGGCGGGCGAGGTCGCCAGTGGGAGAGGCCCGGCCGGCAGGTGCCCGCGGGCAACGCCAGCTGGGCGGCAGAGTGAGGGGAGGAGCGGGGGAGGGGCAGACAGCCTGACAGCCGGGCGACGGGCGCGCGCTGGCGGCTCGGCGGGCGAGGTCGCGAGTGGGAGAGCCCCGGTCGCAGGTGGACCCGCGGGCACCCGCAGCTCGTCGACAGAGTTAGGGAAGTGGGGGGAGGGGATAGAGCCCCGTCGGGCTCGTCGACCCGCGGCTCCTGGCGGCTCTGCGGCCGAGTTAGGGAAGGAGGGGGGGAGGGGCAGACTCCCTGACAGCCGGGCGATGCGCGCGCGCCGGCGGCTCGGCGGCACAGGTCGCGAGTGGGGGAGGCCCGGCCGGCAGGTGGACACGCGGGCACCGCCAGCTCGGCGGCAGAGTGAGGAAAGGGGGGGGAGGGGCAGACACCTAGACAGCCGGGCGACGCGCGCGCGCCGGCGGCTCGTGACCAGAGGTCGCGTGTAGGGGAGCAACGGCCGGCAGGTGGACCCGCGGGCACCGCCAGCTCGGCGGCAGAGTGAGGGAAGGAGGGGGAGGGGCGGATTCCAAGCCAGGCGGGCGACGCGCGCGCGCTGGCGTCTCGTCACCAGAGATCGCGAGTGCGAGAGGCCCGGCCGGCAGGTGGACACGCGGGCACCGCCGGCTCGGCGGCAGAGTCAGGGAAGTGGGGGGAGGGGATAGAGCCCCGTCGGGCTCGTCGACCCGCGGCTCCTGGCGGCTCTGCGGCCGAGTTGGGGAAGGAGGGGGGGAGGGGCAGACTCCCTGACAGCCGGGCGATGCGCGCGCGCCGGCGGCTCGGCGGCACAGGTCGCGAGTGGGGGAGGCCCGGCCGGCAGGTGGACACGCGGGCACCGCCAGCTCGGCGGCAGAGTGAGGAAAGGGGGGGCGGGGCAGACACCTCGACAGCCGGGCGATGCGCGCGCGCTGGCGGCTCGTCACCAGAGGTCGCGAGTGCGAGAGGCCCGGCCGGCAGGTGGACACGGGGGCACCGCCGGCTCGGCGGCAGAGTCAGGGAAGTGGGGGGAGGGGATAGAGCCCCGTCGGGCTCGTCGACCCGCGGCTCCTGGCGGCTCTGCGGCCGAGTTGGGGAAGGAGGGGGGGAGGGGCAGACTCCCTGACAGCCGGGCGATGCGCGCGCGCCGGCGGCTCGGCGGCACAGGTCGCGAGTGGGGGAGGCCCGGCCGGCAGGTGGACACGCGGGCACCGCCAGCTCGGCGGCAGAGTGAGGAAAGGGGGGGCGGGGCAGACACCTCGACAGCCGGGCGACGCGCGCGCGCTGGCGGCTCGTCACCAGAGGTCGGGAGTGCGAGAGGCCAGGCCGGCAGGTGGACACGCGGGCACCCGCAGCTCGTCGGCAGGGTTAGGGAAGGGGGGGAGGGGATAGAGCCCCGTCCGGCTGGTCGACCCGCGGGCACTGCCAGGCGGGCGACGGGCGCGCGCTGGCGGCTGGGCGGGCGAGGTCGCCAGTGGGAGAGGCCCGGCCGGCAGGTGCCCGCGGGCAACGCCAGCTGGGCGGCAGAGTGAGGGGAGGAGCGGGGGAGGGGCAGACAGCCTGACAGCCGGGCGACGGGCGCGCGCTGGCGGCTCGGCGGGCGAGGTCGCGAGTGGGAGAGCCCCAGTCGCAGGTGGCCCCGCGGGCACCCGCAGCTCGTCGACAGAGTTAGGGAAGTGGGGGGAGGGGATAGAGCCCCGTCGGGCTCGTCGACCCGCGGCTCCTGGCGGCTCTGCGGCCGAGTTAGGGAAGGAGGGGGGGAGGGGCAGACTCCCTGACAGCCGGGCGATGCGCGCGCGCCGGCGGCTCGGCGGCACAGGTCACGAGTGGGGGAGGCCCGGCCGGCAGGTGGACACGCGGGCACCGCCAGCTCGGCGGCAGAGTGAGGAAAGGGGGGGGAGGGGCAGACACCTAGACAGCCGGGCGACGCGCGCGCGCCGGCGGCTCGTGACCAGAGGTCGCGTGTAGGGGAGCAACGGCCGGCAGGTGGACCCGCGGGCACCGCCAGCTCGGCGGCAGAGTGAGGGAAGGAGGGGGAGGGGCGGATTCCAAGCCAGGCGGGCGACGCGCGCGCGCTGGCGTCTCGTCACCAGAGATCGCGAGTGCGAGAGGCCCGGCCGGCAGGTGGACACGCGGGCACCGCCGGCTCGGCGGCAGAGTCAGGGAAGTGGGGGGAGGGGATAGAGCCCCGTCGGGCTCGTCGACCCGCGGCTCCTGGCGGCTCTGCGGCCGAGTTGGGGAAGGAGGGGGGGAGGGGCAGACTCCCTGACAGCCGGGCGATGCGCGCGCGCCGGCGGCTCGGCGGCACAGGTCGCGAGTGGGGGAGGCCCGGCCGGCAGGTGGACACGCGGGCACCGCCAGCTCGGCGGCAGAGTGAGGAAAGGGGGGGCGGGGCAGACACCTCGACAGCCGGGCGATGCGCGCGCGCTGGCGGCTCGTCACCAGAGGTCGCGAGTGCGAGAGGCCCGGCCGGCAGGTGGACACGGGGGCACCGCCGGCTCGGCGGCAGAGTCAGGGAAGTGGGGGGAGGGGATAGAGCCCCGTCGGGCTCGTCGACCCGCGGCTCCTGGCGGCTCTGCGGCCGAGTTGGGGAAGGAGGGGGGGAGGGGCAGACTCCCTGACAGCCGGGCGATGCGCGCGCGCCGGCGGCTCGGCGGCACAGGTCGCGAGTGGGGGAGGCCCGGCCGGCAGGTGGACACGCGGGCACCGCCAGCTCGGCGGCAGAGTGAGGAAAGGGGGGGCGGGGCAGACACCTCGACAGCCGGGCGACGCGCGCGCGCTGGCGGCTCGTCACCAGAGGTCGGGAGTGCGAGAGGCCAGGCCGGCAGGTGGACACGCGGGCACCCGCAGCTCGTCGGCAGGGTTAGGGAAGGGGGGGAGGGGATAGAGCCCCGTCCGGCTGGTCGACCCGCGGGCACTGCCAGGCGGGCGACGGGCGCGCGCTGGCGGCTGGGCGGGCGAGGTCGCCAGTGGGAGAGGCCCGGCCGGCAGGTGCCCGCGGGCAACGCCAGCTGGGCGGCAGAGTGAGGGGAGGAGCGGGGGAGGGGCAGACAGCCTGACAGCCGGGCGACGGGCGCGCGCTGGCGGCTCGGCGGGCGAGGTCGCGAGTGGGAGAGCCCCGGTCGCAGGTGGACCCGCGGGCACCCGCAGCTCGTCGACAGAGTTAGGGAAGTGGGGGGAGGGGATAGAGCCCCGTCGGGCTCGTCGACCCGCGGCTCCTGGCGGCTCTGCGGCCGAGTTAGGGAAGGAGGGGGGGAGGGGCAGACTCCCTGACAGCCGGGCGATGCGCGCGCGCCGGCGGCTCGGCGGCACAGGTCGCGAGTGGGGGAGGCCCGGCCGGCAGGTGGACACGCGGGCACCGCCAGCTCGGCGGCAGAGTGAGGAAAGGGGGGGGAGGGGCAGACACCTAGACAGCCGGGCGACGCGCGCGCGCCGGCGGCTCGTGACCAGAGGTCGCGTGTAGGGGAGCAACGGCCGGCAGGTGGACCCGCGGGCACCGCCAGCTCGGCGGCAGAGTGAGGGAAGGAGGGGGAGGGGCGGATTCCAAGCCAGGCGGGCGACGCGCGCGCGCTGGCGTCTCGTCACCAGAGATCGCGAGTGCGAGAGGCCCGGCCGGCAGGTGGACACGCGGGCACCGCCGGCTCGGCGGCAGAGTCAGGGAAGTGGGGGGAGGGGATAGAGCCCCGTCGGGCTCGTCGACCCGCGGCTCCTGGCGGCTCTGCGGCCGAGTTGGGGAAGGAGGGGGGGAGGGGCAGACTCCCTGACAGCCGGGCGATGCGCGCGCGCCGGCGGCTCGGCGGCACAGGTCGCGAGTGGGGGAGGCCCGGCCGGCAGGTGGACACGCGGGCACCGCCAGCTCGGCGGCAGAGTGAGGAAAGGGGGGGCGGGGCAGACACCTCGACAGCCGGGCGATGCGCGCGCGCTGGCGGCTCGTCACCAGAGGTCGCGAGTGCGAGAGGCCCGGCCGGCAGGTGGACACGGGGGCACCGCCGGCTCGGCGGCAGAGTCAGGGAAGTGGGGGGAGGGGATAGAGCCCCGTCGGGCTCGTCGACCCGCGGCTCCTGGCGGCTCTGCGGCCGAGTTGGGGAAGGAGGGGGGGAGGGGCAGACTCCCTGACAGCCGGGCGATGCGCGCGCGCCGGCGGCTCGGCGGCACAGGTCGCGAGTGGGGGAGGCCCGGCCGGCAGGTGGACACGCGGGCACCGCCAGCTCGGCGGCAGAGTGAGGAAAGGGGGGGCGGGGCAGACACCTCGACAGCCGGGCGACGCGCGCGCGCTGGCGGCTCGTCACCAGAGGTCGGGAGTGCGAGAGGCCAGGCCGGCAGGTGGACACGCGGGCACCCGCAGCTCGTCGGCAGGGTTAGGGAAGGGGGGGAGGGGATAGAGCCCCGTCCGGCTGGTCGACCCGCGGGCACTGCCAGGCGGGCGACGGGCGCGCGCTGGCGGCTGGGCGGGCGAGGTCGCCAGTGGGAGAGGCCCGGCCGGCAGGTGCCCGCGGGCAACGCCAGCTGGGCGGCAGAGTGAGGGGAGGAGCGGGGGAGGGGCAGACAGCCTGACAGCCGGGCGACGGGCGCGCGCTGGCGGCTCGGCGGGCGAGGTCGCGAGTGGGAGAGCCCCGGTCGCAGGTGGCCCCGCGGGCACCCGCAGCTCGTCGACAGAGTTAGGGAAGTGGGGGGAGGGGATAGAGCCCCGTCGGGCTCGTCGACCCGCGGCTCCTGGCGGCTCTGCGGCCGAGTTAGGGAAGGAGGGGGGAGGGGCAGACTCCCTGACAGCCGGGCGATGCGCGCGCGCCGGCGGCTCGGCGGCACAGGTCGCGAGTGGGGGAGGCCCGGCCGGCAGGTGGACACGCGGGCACCGCCAGCTCGGCGGCAGAGTGAGGAAAGGGGGGGGAGGGGCAGACACCTAGACAGCCGGGCGACGCGCGCGCGCCGGCGGCTCGTGACCAGAGGTCGCGTGTAGGGGAGCAACGGCCGGCAGGTGGACCCGCGGGCACCGCCAGCTCGGCGGCAGAGTGAGGGAAGGAGGGGGAGGGGCGGATTCCAAGCCAGGCGGGCGACGCGCGCGCGCTGGCGTCTCGTCACCAGAGATCGCGAGTGCGAGAGGCCCGGCCGGCAGGTGGACACGCGGGCACCGCCGGCTCGGCGGCAGAGTCAGGGAAGTGGGGGGAGGGGATAGAGCCCCGTCGGGCTCGTCGACCCGCGGCTCCTGGCGGCTCTGCGGCCGAGTTGGGGAAGGAGGGGGGGAGGGGCAGACTCCCTGACAGCCGGGCGATGCGCGCGCGCCGGCGGCTCGGCGGCACAGGTCGCGAGTGGGGGAGGCCCGGCCGGCAGGTGGACACGCGGGCACCGCCAGCTCGGCGGCAGAGTGAGGAAAGGGGGGGCGGGGCAGACACCTCGACAGCCGGGCGATGCGCGCGCGCTGGCGGCTCGTCACCAGAGGTCGCGAGTGCGAGAGGCCCGGCCGGCAGGTGGACACGGGGGCACCGCCGGCTCGGCGGCAGAGTCAGGGAAGTGGGGGGAGGGGATAGAGCCCCGTCGGGCTCGTCGACCCGCGGCTCCTGGCGGCTCTGCGGCCGAGTTGGGGAAGGAGGGGGGGAGGGGCAGACTCCCTGACAGCCGGGCGATGCGCGCGCGCCGGCGGCTCGGCGGCACAGGTCGCGAGTGGGGGAGGCCCGGCCGGCAGGTGGACACGCGGGCACCGCCAGCTCGGCGGCAGAGTGAGGAAAGGGGGGGCGGGGCAGACACCTCGACAGCCGGGCGACGCGCGCGCGCTGGCCGCTCGTCACCAGAGGTCGGGAGTGCGAGAGGCCAGGCCGGCAGGTGGACACGCGGGCACCCGCAGCTCGTCGGCAGGGTTAGGGAAGGGGGGGAGGGGATAGAGCCCCGTCCGGCTGGTCGACCCGCGGGCACTGCCAGGCGGGCGACGGGCGCGCGCTGGCGGCTGGGCGGGCGAGGTCGCCAGTGGGAGAGGCCCGGCCGGCAGGTGCCCGCGGGCAACGCCAGCTGGGCGGCAGAGTGAGGGGAGGAGCGGGGGAGGGGCAGACAGCCTGACAGCCGGGCGACGGGCGCGCGCTGGCGGCTCGGCGGGCGAGGTCGCGAGTGGGAGAGCCCCGGTCGCAGGTGGCCCCGCGGGCACCCGCAGCTCGTCGACAGAGTTAGGGAAGTGGGGGGAGGGGATAGAGCCCCGTCGGGCTCGTCGACCCGCGGCTCCTGGCGGCTCTGCGGCCGAGTTAGGGAAGGAGGGGGGGAGGGGCAGACTCCCTGACAGCCGGGCGATGCGCGCGCGCCGGCGGCTCGGCGGCACAGGTCGCGAGTGGGGGAGGCCCGGCCGGCAGGTGGACACGCGGGCACCGCCAGCTCGGCGGCAGAGTGAGGAAAGGGGGGGGAGGGGCAGACACCTAGACAGCCGGGCGACGCGCGCGCGCCGGCGGCTCGTGACCAGAGGTCGCGTGTAGGGGAGCAACGGCCGGCAGGTGGACCCGCGGGCACCGCCAGCTCGGCGGCAGAGTGAGGGAAGGAGGGGGAGGGGCGGATTCCAAGCCAGGCGGGCGACGCGCGCGCGCTGGCGTCTCGTCACCAGAGATCGCGAGTGCGAGAGGCCCGGCCGGCAGGTGGACACGCGGGCACCGCCGGCTCGGCGGCAGAGTCAGGGAAGTGGGGGGAGGGGATAGAGCCCCGTCGGGCTCGTCGACCCGCGGCTCCTGGCGGCTCTGCGGCCGAGTTGGGGAAGGAGGGGGGGAGGGGCAGACTCCCTGACAGCCGGGCGATGCGCGCGCGCCGGCGGCTCGGCGGCACAGGTCGCGAGTGGGGGAGGCCCGGCCGGCAGGTGGACACGCGGGCACCGCCAGCTCGGCGGCAGAGTGAGGAAAGGGGGGGCGGGGCAGACACCTCGACAGCCGGGCGATGCGCGCGCGCTGGCGGCTCGTCACCACAGGTCGCGAGTGCGAGAGGCCCGGCCGGCAGGTGGACACGGGGGCACCGCCGGCTCGGCGGCAGAGTCAGGGAAGTGGGGGGAGGGGATAGAGCCCCTTCGGGCTCGTCGACCCGCGGCTCCTGGCGGCTCTGCGGCCGAGTTGGGGAAGGAGGGGGGGAGGGGCAGACTCCCTGACAGCCGGGCGATGCGCGCGCGCCGGCGGCTCGGCGGCACAGGTCGCGAGTGGGGGAGGCCCGGCCGGCAGGTGGACACGCGGGCACCGCCAGCTCGGCGGCAGAGTGAGGAAAGGGGGGGCGGGGCAGACACCTCGACAGCCGGGCGACGCGCGCGCGCTGGCGGCTCGTCACCAGAGGTCGGGAGTGCGAGAGGCCAGGCCGGCAGGTGGACACGCGGGCACCCGCAGCTCGTCGGCAGGGTTAGGGAAGGGGGGGAGGGGATAGAGCCCCGTCCGGCTGGTCGACCCGCGGGCACTGCCAGGCGGGCGACGGGCGCGCGCTGGCGGCTGGGCGGGCGAGGTCGCCAGTGGGAGAGGCCCGGCCGGCAGGTGCCCGCGGGCAACGCCAGCTGGGCGGCAGAGTGAGGGGAGGAGCGGGGGAGGGGCAGACAGCCTGACAGCCGGGCGACGGGCGCGCGCTGGCGGCTCGGCGGGCGAGGTCGCGAGTGGGAGAGCCCCGGTCGCAGGTGGCCCCGCGGGCACCCGCAGCTCGTCGACAGAGTTAGGGAAGTGGGGGGAGGGGATAGAGCCCCGTCGGGCTCGTCGACCCGCGGCTCCTGGCGGCTCTGCGGCCGAGTTAGGGAAGGAGGGGGGGAGGGGCAGACTCCCTGACAGCCGGGCGATGCGCGCGCGCCGGCGGCTCGGCGGCACAGGTCGCGAGTGGGGGAGGCCCGGCCGGCAGGTGGACACGCGGGCACCGCCAGCTCGGCGGCAGAGTGAGGAAAGGGGGGGGAGGGGCAGACACCTAGACAGCCGGGCGACGCGCGCGCGCCGGCGGCTCGTGACCAGAGGTCGCGTGTAGGGGAGCAACGGCCGGCAGGTGGACCCGCGGGCACCGCCAGCTCGGCGGCAGAGTGAGGGAAGGAGGGGGAGGGGCGGATTCCAAGCCAGGCGGGCGACGCGCGCGCGCTGGCGTCTCGTCACCAGAGATCGCGAGTGCGAGAGGCCCGGCCGGCAGGTGGACACGCGGGCACCGCCGGCTCGGCGGCAGAGTCAGGGAAGTGGGGGGAGGGGATAGAGCCCCGTCGGGCTCGTCGACCCGCGGCTCCTGGCGGCTCTGCGGCCGAGTTGGGGAAGGAGGGGGGGAGGGGCAGACTCCCTGACAGCCGGGCGATGCGCGCGCGCCGGCGGCTCGGCGGCACAGGTCGCGAGTGGGGGAGGCCCGGCCGGCAGGTGGACACGCGGGCACCGCCAGCTCGGCGGCAGAGTGAGGAAAGGGGGGGCGGGGCAGACACCTCGACAGCCGGGCGATGCGCGCGCGCTGGCGGCTCGTCACCAGAGGTCGCGAGTGCGAGAGGCCCGGCCGGCAGGTGGACACGGGGGCACCGCCGGCTCGGCGGCAGAGTCAGGGAAGTGGGGGGAGGGGATAGAGCCCCGTCGGGCTCGTCGACCCGCGGCTCCTGGCGGCTCTGCGGCCGAGTTGGGGAAGGAGGGGGGGAGGGGCAGACTCCCTGACAGCCGGGCGATGCGCGCGCGCCGGCGGCTCGGCGGCACAGGTCGCGAGTGGGGGAGGCCCGGCCGGCAGGTGGACACGCGGGCACCGCCAGCTCGGCGGCAGAGTGAGGAAAGGGGGGGCGGGGCAGACACCTCGACAGCCGGGCGACGCGCGCGCGCTGGCCGCTCGTCACCAGAGGTCGGGAGTGCGAGAGGCCAGGCCGGCAGGTGGACACGCGGGCACCCGCAGCTCGTCGGCAGGGTTAGGGAAGGGGGGGAGGGGATAGAGCCCCGTCCGGCTGGTCGACCCGCGGGCACTGCCAGGCGGGCGACGGGCGCGCGCTGGCGGCTGGGCGGGCGAGGTCGCCAGTGGGAGAGGCCCGGCCGGCAGGTGCCCGCGGGCAACGCCAGCTGGGCGGCAGAGTGAGGGGAGGAGCGGGGGAGGGGCAGACAGCCTGACAGCCGGGCGACGGGCGCGCGCTGGCGGCTCGGCGGGCGAGGTCGCGAGTGGGAGAGCCCCGGTCGCAGGTGGCCCCGCGGGCACCCGCAGCTCGTCGACAGAGTTAGGGAAGTGGGGGGAGGGGATAGAGCCCCGTCGGGCTCGTCGACCCGCGGCTCCTGGCGGCTCTGCGGCCGAGTTAGGGAAGGAGGGGGGGAGGGGCAGACTCCCTGACAGCCGGGCGATGCGCGCGCGCCGGCGGCTCGGCGGCACAGGTCGCGAGTGGGGGAGGCCCGGCCGGCAGGTGGACACGCGGGCACCGCCAGCTCGGCGGCAGAGTGAGGAAAGGGGGGGGAGGGGCAGACACCTAGACAGCCGGGCGACGCGCGCGCGCCGGCGGCTCGTGACCAGAGGTCGCGTGTAGGGGAGCAACGGCCGGCAGGTGGACCCGCGGGCACCGCCAGCTCGGCGGCAGAGTGAGGGAAGGAGGGGGAGGGGCGGATTCCAAGCCAGGCGGGCGACGCGCGCGCGCTGGCGTCTCGTCACCAGAGATCGCGAGTGCGAGAGGCCCGGCCGGCAGGTGGACACGCGGGCACCGCCGGCTCGGCGGCAGAGTCAGGGAAGTGGGGGGAGGGGATAGAGCCCCGTCGGGCTCGTCGACCCGCGGCTCCTGGCGGCTCTGCGGCCGAGTTGGGGAAGGAGGGGGGGAGGGGCAGACTCCCTGACAGCCGGGCGATGCGCGCGCGCCGGCGGCTCGGCGGCACAGGTCGCGAGTGGGGGAGGCCCGGCCGGCAGGTGGACACGCGGGCACCGCCAGCTCGGCGGCAGAGTGAGGAAAGGGGGGGCGGGGCAGACACCTCGACAGCCGGGCGATGCGCGCGCGCTGGCGGCTCGTCACCAGAGGTCGCGAGTGCGAGAGGCCCGGCCGGCAGGTGGACACGGGGGCACCGCCGGCTCGGCGGCAGAGTCAGGGAAGTGGGGGGAGGGGATAGAGCCCCTTCGGGCTCGTCGACCCGCGGCTCCTGGCGGCTCTGCGGCCGAGTTGGGGAAGGAGGGGGGGAGGGGCAGACTCCCTGACAGCCGGGCGATGCGCGCGCGCCGGCGGCTCGGCGGCACAGGTCGCGAGTGGGGGAGGCCCGGCCGGCAGGTGGACACGCGGGCACCGCCAGCTCGGCGGCAGAGTGAGGAAAGGGGGGGCGGGGCAGACACCTCGACAGCCGGGCGACGCGCGCGCGCTGGCGGCTCGTCACCAGAGGTCGGGAGTGCGAGAGGCCAGGCCGGCAGGTGGACACGCGGGCACCCGCAGCTCGTCGGCAGGGTTAGGGAAGGGGGGGAGGGGATAGAGCCCCGTCCGGCTGGTCGACCCGCGGGCACTGCCAGGCGGGCGACGGGCGCGCGCTGGCGGCTGGGCGGGCGAGGTCGCCAGTGGGAGAGGCCCGGCCGGCAGGTGCCCGCGGGCAACGCCAGCTGGGCGGCAGAGTGAGGGGAGGAGCGGGGGAGGGGCAGACAGCCTGACAGCCGGGCGACGGGCGCGCGCTGGCGGCTCGGCGGGCGAGGTCGCGAGTGGGAGAGCCCCGGTCGCAGGTGGCCCCGCGGGCACCCGCAGCTCGTCGACAGAGTTAGGGAAGTGGGGGGAGGGGATAGAGCCCCGTCGGGCTCGTCGACCCGCGGCTCCTGGCGGCTCTGCGGCCGAGTTAGGGAAGGAGGGGGGGAGGGGCAGACTCCCTGACAGCCGGGCGATGAGCGCGCGCCGGCGGCTCGGCGGCACAGGTCGCGAGTGGGGGAGGCCCGGCCGGCAGGTGGACACGCGGGCACCGCCAGCTCGGCGGCAGAGTGAGGAAAGGGGGGGGAGGGGCAGACACCTAGACAGCCGGGCGACGCGCGCGCGCCGGCGGCTCGTGACCAGAGGTCGCGTGTAGGGGAGCAACGGCCGGCAGGTGGACCCGCGGGCACCGCCAGCTCGGCGGCAGAGTGAGGGAAGGAGGGGGAGGGGCGGATTCCAAGCCAGGCGGGCGACGCGCGCGCGCTGGCGTCTCGTCACCAGAGATCGCGAGTGCGAGAGGCCCGGCCGGCAGGTGGACACGCGGGCACCGCCGGCTCGGCGGCAGAGTCAGGGAAGTGGGGGGAGGGGATAGAGCCCCGTCGGGCTCGTCGACCCGCGGCTCCTGGCGGCTCTGCGGCCGAGTTGGGGAAGGAGGGGGGGAGGGGCAGACTCCCTGACAGCCGGGCGATGCGCGCGCGCCGGCGGCTCGGCGGCACAGGTCGCGAGTGGGGGAGGCCCGGCCGGCAGGTGGACACGCGGGCACCGCCAGCTCGGCGGCAGAGTGAGGAAAGGGGGGGCGGGGCAGACACCTCGACAGCCGGGCGATGCGCGCGCGCTGGCGGCTCGTCACCAGAGGTCGCGAGTGCGAGAGGCCCGGCCGGCAGGTGGACACGGGGGCACCGCCGGCTCGGCGGCAGAGTCAGGGAAGTGGGGGGAGGGGATAGAGCCCCGTCGGGCTCGTCGACCCGCGGCTCCTGGCGGCTCTGCGGCCGAGTTGGGGAAGGAGGGGGGAGGGGCAGACTCCCTGACAGCCGGGCGATGCGCGCGCGCCGGCGGCTCGGCGGCACAGGTCGCGAGTGGGGGAGGCCCGGCCGGCAGGTGGACACGCGGGCACCGCCAGCTCGGCGGCAGAGTGAGGAAAGGGGGGGCGGGGCAGACACCTCGACAGCCGGGCGACGCGCGCGCGCTGGCGGCTCGTCACCAGAGGTCGCGAGTGCGAGAGGCCCGGCCGGCAGGTGGACACGGGGGCACCGCCGGCTCGGCGGCAGAGTCAGGGAAGTGGGGGGAGGGGATAGAGCCCCGTCGGGCTCGTCGACCCGCGGCTCCTGGCGGCTCTGCGGCCGAGTTGGGGAAGGAGGGGGGGAGGGGCAGACTCCCTGACAGCCGGGCGATGCGCGCGCGCCGGCGGCTCGGCGGCACAGGTCGCGAGTGGGGGAGGCCCGGCCGGCAGGTGGACACGCGGGCACCGCCAGCTCGGCGGCAGAGTGAGGAAAGGGGGGGCGGGGCAGACACCTCGACAGCCGGGCGACGCGCGCGCGCTGGCGGCTCGTCACCAGAGGTCGCGAGTGCGACAGGCCCGGCCGGCAGGTGGACACGCGGGCACCCGCAGCTCGTCGGCAGGGTTAGGGAAGGGGGGGGAGGGGATAGAGCCCCGTCCGGCTGGTCGACCCGCGGGCACTGCCAGGCGGGCGACGGGCGCGCGCTGGCGGCTGGGCGGGCGAGGTCGCCAGTGGGAGAGGCCCGGCCGGCAGGTGCCCGCGGGCAACGCCAGCTGGGCGGCAGAGTGAGGGGAGGAGCGGGGGAGGGGCAGACAGCCTGACAGCCGGGCGACGGGCGCGCGCTGGCGGCTCGGCGGGCGAGGTCGCGAGTGGGAGAGCCCCGGTCGCAGGTGGCCCCGCGGGCACCCGCAGCTCGTCGACAGAGTTAGGGAAGTGGGGGGAGGGGATAGAGCCCCGTCGGGCTCGTCGACCCGCGGCTCCTGGCGGCTCTGCGGCCGAGTTAGGGAAGGAGGGGGGGAGGGGCAGACTCCCTGACAGCCGGGCGATGCGCGCGCGCCGGCGGCTCGGCGGCACAGGTCGCGAGTGGGGGAGGCCCGGCCGGCAGGTGGACACGCGGGCACTGCCAGCTCGGCGGCAGAGTGAGGAAAGGGGGGGAGGGGCAGACACCTAGACAGCCGGGCGACGCGCGCGCGCCGGCGGCTCGTGACCAGAGGTCGCGTGTATGGGAGCACCGGCCGGCAGGTGGACCCGCGGGCAGCGCCAGCTCGGCGGCAGAGTGAGGGAAGGAGGGGGAGGGGCGGATTCCAAGCCAGGCGGGCGACGCGCGCGCGCTGGCGTCTCGTCACCAGAGATCGCGAGTGCGAGAGGCCCGGCCGGCAGGTGGACACGCGGGCACCGCCGGCTCGGCGGCAGAGTCAGGGAAGTGGGGGGAGGGGATAGAGCCCCGTCGGGCTCGTCGACCCGCGGCTCCTGGCGGCTCTGCGGCCGAGTTGGGGAAGGAGGGGGGGAGGGGCAGACTCCCTGACAGCCGGGCGATGCGCGCGCGCCGGCGGCTCGGCGGCACAGGTCGCGAGTGGGGGAGGCCCGGCCGGCAGGTGGACACGCGGGCACCGCCAGCTCGGCGGCAGAGTGAGGAAAGGGGGGGCGGGGCAGACACCTCGACAGCCGGGCGACGTGCGCGCGCTGGCGGCTCGTCACCAGAGGTCGCGAGTGCGACAGGCCCGGCCGGCAGGTGGACACGGGGGCACCGCCGGCTCGGCGGCAGAGTCAGGGAAGTGGGGGGAGGGGATAGAGCCCCGTCGGGCTCGTCGACCCGCGGCTCCTGGCGGCTCTGCGGCCGAGTTGGGGAAGGAGGGGGGGAGGGGCAGACTCCCTGACAGCCGGGCGATGCGCGCGCGCCGGCGGCTCGGCGGCACAGGTCGCGAGTGGGGGAGGCCCGGCCGGCAGGTGGACACGCGGGCACCGCCAGCTCGGCGGCAGAGTGAGGAAAGGGGGGGCGGGGCAGACACCTCGACAGCCGGGCGACGCGCGCGCGCTGGCGGCTCGTCACCAGAGGTCGCGAGTGCGACAGGCCCGGCCGGCAGGTGGACACGCGGGCACCCGCAGCTCGTCGGCAGGGTTAGGGAAGGGGGGGAGGGGATAGAGCCCCGTCCGGCTGGTCGACCCGCGGGCACTGCCAGGCGGGCGACGGGCGCGCGCTGGCGGCTGGGCGGGCGAGGTCGCCAGTGGGAGAGGCCCGGCCGGCAGGTGCCCGCGGGCAACGCCAGCTGGGCGGCAGAGTGAGGGGAGGAGCGGGGGAGGGGCAGACAGCCTGACAGCCGGGCGACGGGCGCGCGCTGGCGGCTCGGCGGGCGAGGTCGCGAGTGGGAGAGCCCCGGTCGCAGGTGGCCCCGCGGGCACCCGCAGCTCGTCGACAGAGTTAGGGAAGTGGGGGGAGGGGATAGAGCCCCGTCGGGCTCGTCGACCCGCGGCTCCTGGCGGCTCTGCGGCCGAGTTAGGGAAGGAGGGGGGGAGGGGCAGACTCCCTGACAGCCGGGCGATGCGCGCGCGCCGGCGGCTCGGCGGCACAGGTCGCGAGTGGGGGAGGCCCGGCCGGCAGGTGGACACGCGGGCACCGCCAGCTCGGCGGCAGAGTGAGGAAAGGGGGGGGAGGGGCAGACACCTAGACAGCCGGGCGACGCGCGCGCGCCGGCGGCTCGTGACCAGAGGTCGCGTGTAGGGGAGCACCGGCCGGCAGGTGGACTCGCGGGCACCGCCAGCTCGGCGGCAGAGTGAGGGAAGGAGGGGGAGGGGCGGATTCCAAGCCAGGCGGGCGACGCGCGCGCGCTGGCGTCTCGTCACCAGAGATCGCGAGTGCGAGAGGCCCGGCCGGCAGGTGGACACGCGGGCACCGCCGGCTCGGCGGCAGAGTCAGGGAAGTGGGGGGAGGGGATAGAGCCCCGTCGGGCTCGTCGACCCGCGGCTCCTGGCGGCTCTGCGGCCGAGTTGGGGAAGGAGGGGGGGAGGGGCAGACTCCCTGACAGCCGGGCGATGCGCGCGCGCCGGCGGCTCGGCGGCACAGGTCGCGAGTGGGGGAGGCCCGGCCGGCAGGTGGACACGCGGGCACCGCCAGCTCGGCGGCAGAGTGAGGAAAGGGGGGGCGGGGCAGACACCTCGACAGCCGGGCGACGCGCGCGCGCTGGCGGCTCGTCACCAGAGGTCGCGAGTGCGAGAGGCCCGGCCGGCAGGTGGACACGGGGGCACCGCCGGCTCGGCGGCAGAGTCAGGGAAGTGGGGGGAGGGGATAGAGCCCCGTCGGGCTCGTCGACCCGTGGCTCCTGGCGGCTCTGCGGCCGAGTTGGGGAAGGAGGGGGGGAGGGGCAGACTCCCTGACAGCCGGGCGATGCGCGCGCGCCGGCGGCTCGGCGGCACAGGTCGCGAGTGGGGGAGGCCCGGCCGGCAGGTGGACACGCGGGCACCGCCAGCTCGGCGGCAGAGTGAGGAAAGGGGGGGCGGGGCAGACACCTCGACAGCCGGGCGACGCGCGCGCGCTGGCGGCTCGTCACCAGAGGTCGCGAGTGCGAGAGGCCAGGCCGGCAGGTGGACACGCGGGCACCCGCAGCTCGTCGGCAGGGTTAGGGAAGGGGGGGAGGGGATAGAGCCCCGTCCGGCTGGTCGACCCGCGGGCACTGCCAGGCGGGCGACGGGCGCGCGCTGGCGGCTGGGCGGGCGAGGTCGCCAGTGGGAGAGGCCCGGCCGGCAGGTGCCCGCGGGCAACGCCAGCTGGGCGGCAGAGTGAGGGGAGGAGCGGGGGAGGGGCAGACAGCCTGACAGCCGGGCGACGGGCGCGCGCTGGCGGCTCGGCGGGCGAGGTCGCGAGTGGGAGAGCCCCGGTCGCAGGTGGACCCGCGGGCACCCGCAGCTCGTCGACAGAGTTAGGGAAGTGGGGGGAGGGGATAGAGCCCCGTCGGGCTCGTCGACCCGCGGCTCCTGGCGGCTCTGCGGCCGAGTTAGGGAAGGAGGGGGGAGGGGCAGACTCCCTGACAGCCGGGCGATGCGCGCGCGCCGGCGGCTCGGCGGCACAGGTCGCGAGTGGGGGAGGCCCGGCCGGCAGGTGGACACGCGGGCACCGCCAGCTCGGCGGCAGAGTGAGGAAAGGGGGGGGAGGGGCAGACACCTAGACAGCCGGGCGACGCGCGCGCGCCGGCGGCTCGTGACCAGAGGTCGCGTGTAGGGGAGCAACGGCCGGCAGGTGGACCCGCGGGCACCGCCAGCTCGGCGGCAGAGTGAGGGAAGGAGGGGGAGGGGCGGATTCCAAGCCAGGCGGGCGACGCGCGCGCGCTGGCGTCTCGTCACCAGAGATCGCGAGTGCGAGAGGCCCGGCCGGCAGGTGGACACGCGGGCACCGCCGGCTCGGCGGCAGAGTCAGGGAAGTGGGGGGAGGGGATAGAGCCCCGTCGGGCTCGTCGACCCGCGGCTCCTGGCGGCTCTGCGGCCGAGTTGGGGAAGGAGGGGGGGAGGGGCAGACTCCCTGACAGCCGGGCGATGCGCGCGCGCCGGCGGCTCGGCGGCACAGGTCGCGAGTGGGGGAGGCCCGGCCGGCAGGTGGACACGCGGGCACCGCCAGCTCGGCGGCAGAGTGAGGAAAGGGGGGGCGGGGCAGACACCTCGACAGCCGGGCGATGCGCGCGCGCTGGCGGCTCGTCACCAGAGGTCGCGAGTGCGAGAGGCCCGGCCGGCAGGTGGACACGGGGGCACCGCCGGCTCGGCGGCAGAGTCAGGGAAGTGGGGGGAGGGGATAGAGCCCCGTCGGGCTCGTCGACCCGCGGCTCCTGGCGGCTCTGCGGCCGAGTTGGGGAAGGAGGGGGGGAGGGGCAGACTCCCTGACAGCCGGGCGATGCGCGCGCGCCGGCGGCTCGGCGGCACAGGTCGCGAGTGGGGGAGGCCCGGCCGGCAGGTGGACACGCGGGCACCGCCAGCTCGGCGGCAGAGTGAGGAAAGGGGGGGCGGGGCAGACACCTCGACAGCCGGGCGACGCGCGCGCGCTGGCGGCTCGTCACCAGAGGTCGGGAGTGCGAGAGGCCAGGCCGGCAGGTGGACACGCGGGCACCCGCAGCTCGTCGGCAGGGTTAGGGAAGGGGGGGAGGGGATAGAGCCCCGTCCGGCTGGTCGACCCGCGGGCACTGCCAGGCGGGCGACGGGCGCGCGCTGGCGGCTGGGCGGGCGAGGTCGCCAGTGGGAGAGGCCCGGCCGGCAGGTGCCCGCGGGCAACGCCAGCTGGGCGGCAGAGTGAGGGGAGGAGCGGGGGAGGGGCAGACAGCCTGACAGCCGGGCGACGGGCGCGCGCTGGCGGCTCGGCGGGCGAGGTCGCGAGTGGGAGAGCCCCGGTCGCAGGTGGCCCCGCGGGCACCCGCAGCTCGTCGACAGAGTTAGGGAAGTGGGGGGAGGGGATAGAGCCCCGTCGGGCTCGTCGACCCGCGGCTCCTGGCGGCTCTGCGGCCGAGTTAGGGAAGGAGGGGGGGAGGGGCAGACTCCCTGACAGCCGGGCGATGCGCGCGCGCCGGCGGCTCGGCGGCACAGGTCGCGAGTGGGGGAGGCCCGGCCGGCAGGTGGACACGCGGGCACCGCCAGCTCGGCGGCAGAGTGAGGAAAGGGGGGGGAGGGGCAGACACCTAGACAGCCGGGCGACGCGCGCGCGCCGGCGGCTCGTGACCAGAGGTCGCGTGTAGGGGAGCAACGGCCGGCAGGTGGACCCGCGGGCACCGCCAGCTCGGCGGCAGAGTGAGGGAAGGAGGGGGAGGGGCGGATTCCAAGCCAGGCGGGCGACGCGCGCGCGCTGGCGTCTCGTCACCAGAGATCGCGAGTGCGAGAGGCCCGGCCGGCAGGTGGACACGCGGGCACCGCCGGCTCGGCGGCAGAGTCAGGGAAGTGGGGGGAGGGGATAGAGCCCCGTCGGGCTCGTCGACCCGCGGCTCCTGGCGGCTCTGCGGCCGAGTTGGGGAAGGAGGGGGGGAGGGGCAGACTCCCTGACAGCCGGGCGATGCGCGCGCGCCGGCGGCTCGGCGGCACAGGTCGCGAGTGGGGGAGGCCCGGCCGGCAGGTGGACACGCGGGCACCGCCAGCTCGGCGGCAGAGTGAGGAAAGGGGGGGCGGGGCAGACACCTCGACAGCCGGGCGATGCGCGCGCGCTGGCGGCTCGTCACCAGAGGTCGCGAGTGCGAGAGGCCCGGCCGGCAGGTGGACACGGGGGCACCGCCGGCTCGGCGGCAGAGTCAGGGAAGTGGGGGGAGGGGATAGAGCCCCTTCGGGCTCGTCGACCCGCGGCTCCTGGCGGCTCTGCGGCCGAGTTGGGGAAGGAGGGGGGGAGGGGCAGACTCCCTGACAGCCGGGCGATGCGCGCGCGCCGGCGGCTCGGCGGCACAGGTCGCGAGTGGGGGAGGCCCGGCCGGCAGGTGGACACGCGGGCACCGCCAGCTCGGCGGCAGAGTGAGGAAAGGGGGGGCGGGGCAGACACCTCGACAGCCGGGCGACGCGCGCGCGCTGGCGGCTCGTCACCAGAGGTCGCGAGTGCGAGAGGCCAGGCCGGCAGGTGGACACGCGGGCACCCGCAGCTCGTCGGCAGGGTTAGGGAAGGGGGGGAGGGGATAGAGCCCCGTCCGGCTGGTCGACCCGCGGGCACTGCCAGGCGGGCGACGGGCGCGCGCTGGCGGCTGGGCGGGCGAGGTCGCCAGTGGGAGAGGCCCGGCCGGCAGGTGCCCGCGGGCAACGCCAGCTGGGCGGCAGAGTGAGGGGAGGAGCGGGGGAGGGGCAGACAGCCTGACAGCCGGGCGACGGGCGCGCGCTGGCGGCTCGGCGGGCGAGGTCGCGAGTGGGAGAGCCCCGGTCGCAGGTGGACCCGCGGGCACCCGCAGCTCGTCGACAGAGTTAGGGAAGTGGGGGGAGGGGATAGAGCCCCGTCGGGCTCGTCGACCCGCGGCTCCTGGCGGCTCTGCGGCCGAGTTAGGGAAGGAAGGGGGGAGGGGCAGACTCCCTGACAGCCGGGCGATGCGCGCGCGCCGGCGGCTCGGCGGCACAGGTCGCGAGTGGGGGAGGCCCGGCCGGCAGGTGGACACGCGGGCACCGCCAGCTCGGCGGCAGAGTGAGGAAAGGGGGGGGAGGGGCAGACACCTAGACAGCCGGGCGACGCGCGCGCGCCGGCGGCTCGTGACCAGAGGTCGCGTGTAGGGGAGCAACGGCCGGCAGGTGGACCCGCGGGCACCGCCAGCTCGGCGGCAGAGTGAGGGAAGGAGGGGGAGGGGCGGATTCCAAGCCAGGCGGGCGACGCGCGCGCGCTGGCGTCTCGTCACCAGAGATCGCGAGTGCGAGAGGCCCGGCCGGCAGGTGGACACGCGGGCACCGCCGGCTCGGCGGCAGAGTCAGGGAAGTGGGGGGAGGGGATAGAGCCCCGTCGGGCTCGTCGACCCGCGGCTCCTGGCGGCTCTGCGGCCGAGTTGGGGAAGGAGGGGGGGAGGGGCAGACTCCCTGACAGCCGGGCGATGCGCGCGCGCCGGCGGCTCGGCGGCACAGGTCGCGAGTGGGGGAGGCCCGGCCGGCAGGTGGACACGCGGGCACCGCCAGCTCGGCGGCAGAGTGAGGAAAGGGGGGGCGGGGCAGACACCTCGACAGCCGGGCGATGCGCGCGCGCTGGCGGCTCGTCACCAGAGGTCGCGAGTGCGAGAGGCCCGGCCGGCAGGTGGACACGGGGGCACCGCCGGCTCGGCGGCAGAGTCAGGGAAGTGGGGGGAGGGGATAGAGCCCCGTCGGGCTCGTCGACCCGCGGCTCCTGGCGGCTCTGCGGCCGAGTTGGGGAAGGAGGGGGGGAGGGGCAGACTCCCTGACAGCCGGGCGATGCGCGCGCGCCGGCGGCTCGGCGGCACAGGTCGCGAGTGGGGGAGGCCCGGCCGGCAGGTGGACACGCGGGCACCGCCAGCTCGGCGGCAGAGTGAGGAAAGGGGGGGCGGGGCAGACACCTCGACAGCCGGGCGACGCGCGCGCGCTGGCGGCTCGTCACCAGAGGTCGGGAGTGCGAGAGGCAAGGCCGGCAGGTGGACACGCGGGCACCCGCAGCTCGTCGGCAGGGTTAGGGAAGGGGGGAAGGGGATAGAGCCCCGTCCGGCTGGTCGACCCGCGGGCACTGCCAGGCGGGCGACGGGCGCGCGCTGGCGGCTGGGCGGGCGAGGTCGCCAGTGGGAGAGGCCCGGCCGGCAGGTGCCCGCGGGCAACGCCAGCTGGGCGGCAGAGTGAGGGGAGGAGCGGGGGAGGGGCAGACAGCCTGACAGCCGGGCGACGGGCGCGCGCTGGCGGCTCGGCAGGCGAGGTCGCGAGTGGGAGAGCCCCGGTCGCAGGTGGCCCCGCGGGCACCCGCAGCTCGTCGACAGAGTTAGGGAAGTGGGGGGAGGGGATAGAGCCCCGTCGGGCTCGTCGACCCGCGGCTCCTGGCGGCTCTGCGGCCGAGTTAGGGAAGGAGGGGGGGAGGGGCAGACTCCCTGACAGCCGGGCGATGCGCGCGCGCCGGCGGCTCGGCGGCACAGGTCGCGAGTGGGGGAGGCCCGGCCGGCAGGTGGACACGCGGGCACCGCCAGCTCGGCGGCAGAGTGAGGAAAGGGGGGGGAGGGGCAGACACCTAGACAGCCGGGCGACGCGCGCGCGCCGGCGGCTCGTGACCAGAGGTCGCGTGTAGGGGAGCAACGGCCGGCAGGTGGACCCGCGGGCACCGCCAGCTCGGCGGCAGAGTGAGGGAAGGAGGGGGAGGGGCGGATTCCAAGCCAGGCGGGCGACGCGCGCGCGCTGGCGTCTCGTCACCAGAGATCGCGAGTGCGAGAGGCCCGGCCGGCAGGTGGACACGCGGGCACCGCCGGCTCGGCGGCAGAGTCAGGGAAGTGGGGGGAGGGGATAGAGCCCCGTCGGGCTCGTCGACCCGCGGCTCCTGGCGGCTCTGCGGCCGAGTTGGGGAAGGAGGGGGGGAGGGGCAGACTCCCTGACAGCCGGGCGATGCGCGCGCGCCGGCGGCTCGGCGGCACAGGTCGCGAGTGGGGGAGGCCCGGCCGGCAGGTGGACACGCGGGCACCGCCAGCTCGGCGGCAGAGTGAGGAAAGGGGGGGCGGGGCAGACACCTCGACAGCCGGGCGACGCGCGCGCGCTGGCGGCTCGTCACCAGAGGTCGCGAGTGCGAGAGGCCAGGCCGGCAGGTGGACACGCGGGCACCCGCAGCTCGTCGGCAGGGTTAGGGAAGGGGGGAGGGGATAGAGCCCCGTCCGGCTGGTCGACCCGCGGGCACTGCCAGGCGTGCGACGGGCGCGCGCTGGCGGCTGGGCGGGCGAGGTCGCCAGTGGGAGAGGCCCGGCCGGCAGGTGCCCGCGGGCAACGCCAGCTGGGCGGCAGAGTGAGGGGAGGAGCGGGGGAGGGGCAGACAGCCTGACAGCCGGGCGACGGGCGCGCGCTGGCGGCTCGGCGGGCGAGGTCGCGAGTGGGAGAGCCCCGGTCGCAGGTGGACCCGCGGGCACCCGCAGCTCGTCGACAGAGCTAGGGAAGTGGGGGGAGGGGATAGAGCCCCGTCGGGCTCGTCGACCCGCGGCTCCTGGCGGCTCTGCGGCCGAGTTAGGGAAGGAGGGGGGGAGGGGCAGACTCCCTGACAGCCGGGCGATGCGCGCGCGCCGGCGGCTCGGCGGCACAGGTCGCGAGTGGGGGAGGCCCGGCCGGCAGGTGGACACGCGGGCACCGCCAGCTCGGCGGCAGAGTGAGGAAAGGGGGGGGAGGGGCAGACACCTAGACAGCCGGGCGACGCGCGCGCGCCGGCGGCTCGTGACCAGAGGTCGCGTGTAGGGGAGCACCGGCCGGCAGGTGGACCCGCGGGCACCGCCAGCTCGGCGGCAGAGTGAGGGAAGGAGGGGGAGGGGCGGATTCCAAGCCAGGCGGGCGACGCGCGCGCGCTGGCGTCTCGTCACCAGAGATCGCGAGTGCGAGAGGCCCGGCCGGCAGGTGGACACGCGGGCACCGCCGGCTCGGCGGCAGAGTCAGGGAAGTGGGGGGAGGGGATAGAGCCCCGTCGGGCTCGTCGACCCGCGGCTCCTGGCGGCTCTGCGGCCGAGTTGGGGAAGGAGGGGGGGAGGGGCAGACTCCCTGACAGCCGGGCGATGCGCGCGCGCCGGCGGCTCGGCGGCACAGGTCGCGAGTGGGGGAGGCCCGGCCGGCAGGTGGACACGCGGGCACCGCCAGCTCGGCGGCAGAGTGAGGAAAGGGGGGGCGGGGCAGACACCTCGACAGCCGGGCGACGCGCGCGCGCTGGCGGCTCGTCACCAGAGGTCGCGAGTGCGAGAGGCCCGGCCGGCAGGTGGACACGGGGGCACCGCCGGCTCGGCGGCAGAGTCAGGGAAGTGGGGGGAGGGGATAGAGCCCCGTCGGGCTCGTCGACCCGTGGCTCCTGGCGGCTCTGCGGCCGAGTTGGGGAAGGAGGGGGGGAGGGGCAGACTCCCTGACAGCCGGGCGATGCGCGCGCGCCGGCGGCTCGGCGGCACAGGTCGCGAGTGGGGGAGGCCCGGCCGGCAGGTGGACACGCGGGCACCGCCAGCTCGGCGGCAGAGTGAGGAAAGGGGGGGCGGGGCAGACACCTCGACAGCCGGGCGACGCGCGCGCGCTGGCGGCTCGTCACCAGAGGTCGCGAGTGCGACAGGCCCGGCCGGCAGGTGGACACGCGGGCACCCGCAGCTCGTCGGCAGGGTTAGGGAAGGGGGGGGAGGGGATAGAGCCCCGTCCGGCTGGTCGACCCGCGGGCACTGCCAGGCGGGCGACGGGCGCGCGTTGGCGGCTGGGCGGGCGAGGTCGCCAGTGGGAGAGGCCCGGCCGGCAGGTGCCCGCGGGCAACGCCAGTTGGGCGGCAGAGTGAGGGGAGGAGCGGGGGAGGGGCAGACAGCCTGACAGCCGGGCGACGGGCGCGCGCTGGCGGCTCGGCGGGCGAGGTCGCGAGTGGGAGAGCCCCGGTCGCAGGTGGCCCCGCGGGCACCCGCAGCTCGTCGACAGAGTTAGGGAAGTGGGGGGAGGGGATAGAGCCCCGTCGGGCTCGTCGACCCGCGGCTCCTGGCGGCTCTGCGGCCGAGTTAGGGAAGGAGGGGGGGAGGGGCAGACTCCCTGACAGCCGGGCGATGCGCGCGCGCCGGCGGCTCGGCGGCACAGGTCGCGAGTGGGGGAGGCCCGGCCGGCAGGTGGACACGCGGGCACCGCCAGCTCGGCGGCAGAGTGAGGAAAGGGGGGGGAGGGGCAGACACCTAGACAGCCGGGCGACGCGCGCGCGCCGGCGGCTCGTGACCAGAGGTCGCGTGTAGGGGAGCAACGGCCGGCAGGTGGACCCGCGGGCACCGCCAGCTCGGCGGCAGAGTGAGGGAAGGAGGGGGAGGGGCGGATTCCAAGCCAGGCGGGCGACGCGCGCGCGCTGGCGTCTCGTCACCAGAGATCGCGAGTGCGAGAGGCCCGGCCGGCAGGTGGACACGCGGGCACCGCCGGCTCGGCGGCAGAGTCAGGGAAGTGGGGGGAGGGGATAGAGCCCCGTCGGGCTCGTCGACCCGCGGCTCCTGGCGGCTCTGCGGCCGAGTTGGGGAAGGAGGGGGGGAGGGGCAGACTCCCTGACAGCCGGGCGATGCGCGCGCGCCGGCGGCTCGGCGGCACAGGTCGCGAGTGGGGGAGGCCCGGCCGGCAGGTGGACACGCGGGCACCGCCAGCTCGGCGGCAGAGTGAGGAAAGGGGGGGCGGGGCAGACACCTCGACAGCCGGGCGATGCGCGCGCGCTGGCGGCTCGTCACCAGAGGTCGCGAGTGCGAGAGGCCCGGCCGGCAGGTGGACACGGGGGCACCGCCGGCTCGGCGGCAGAGTCAGGGAAGTGGGGGGAGGGGATAGAGCCCCGTCGGGCTCGTCGACCCGCGGCTCCTGGCGGCTCTGCGGCCGAGTTGGGGAAGGAGGGGGGGAGGGGCAGACTCCCTGACAGCCGGGCGATGCGCGCACGCCGGCGGCTCGGCGGCACAGGTCGCGAGTGGGGTAGGCCCGGCCGGCAGGTGGACACGCGGGCACCGCCAGCTCGGCGGCAGAGTGAGGAAAGGGGGGGCGGGGCAGACACCTCGACAGCCGGGCGACACGCGCGCGCTGGCGGCTCGTCACCAGAGGTCGGGAGTGCGAGAGGCCAGGCCGGCAGGTGGACACGCGGGCACCCGCAGCTCGTCGGCAGGGTTAGGGAAGGGGGGGAGGGGATAGAGCCCCGTCCGGCTGGTCGACCCGCGGGCACTGCCAGGCGGGCGACGGGCGCGCGCTGGCGGCTGGGCGGGCGAGGTCGCCAGTGGGAGAGGCCCGGCCGGCAGGTGCCCGCGGGCAACGCCAGCTGGGCGGCAGAGTGAGGGGAGGAGCGGGGGAGGGGCAGACAGCCTGACAGCCGGGCGACGGGCGCGCGCTGGCGGCTCGGCGGGCGAGGTCGCGAGTGGGAGAGCCCCGGTCGCAGGTGGCCCCGCGGGCACCCGCAGCTCGTCGACAGAGTTAGGGAAGTGGGGGGAGGGGATAGAGCCCCGTCGGGCTCGTCGACCCGCGGCTCCTGGCGGCTCTGCGGCCGAGTTAGGGAAGGAGGGGGGGAGGGGCAGACTCCCTGACAGCCGGGCGATGCGCGCGCGCCGGCGGCTCGGCGGCACAGGTCGCGAGTGGGGGAGGCCCGGCCGGCAGGTGGACACGCGGGCACCGCCAGCTCGGCGGCAGGGTGAGGAAAGGGGGGGGAGGGGCAGACACCTAGACAGCCGGGCGACGCGCGCGCGCCGGCGGCTCGTGACCAGAGGTCGCGTGTAGGGGAGCAACGGCCGGCAGGTGGACCCGCGGGCACCGCCAGCTCGGCGGCAGAGTGAGGGAAGGAGGGGGAGGGGCGGATTCCAAGCCAGGCGGGCGACGCGCGCGCGCTGGCGTCTCGTCACCAGAGATCGCGAGTGCGAGAGGCCCGGCCGGCAGGTGGACACGCGGGCACCGCCGGCTCGGCGGCAGAGTCAGGGAAGTGGGGGGAGGGGATAGAGCCCCGTCGGGCTCGTCGACCCGCGGCTCCTGGCGGCTCTGCGGCCGAGTTGGGGAAGGAGGGGGGGAGGGGCAGACTCCCTGACAGCCGGGCGATGCGCGCGCGCCGGCGGCTCGGCGGCACAGGTCGCGAGTGGGGGAGGCCCGGCCGGCAGGTGGACACGCGGGCACCGCCAGCTCGGCGGCAGAGTGAGGAAAGTGGGGGCGGGGCAGACACCTCGACAGCCGGGCGACGCGCGCGCGCTGGCGGCTCGTCACCAGAGGTCGCGAGTGCGAGAGGCCAGGCCGGCAGGTGGACACGCGGGCACCCGCAGCTCGTCGGCAGGGTTAGGGAAGGGGGGGAGGGGATAGAGCCCCGTCCGGCTGGTCGACCCGCGGGCACTGCCAGGCGGGCGACGGGCGCGCGCTGGCGGTTGGGCGGGCGAGGACGCCAGTGGGAGAGGCCCGGCCGGCAGGTGCCCGCGGGCAACGCCAGCTGGGCGGCAGAGTGAGGGGAGGAGCGGGGGAGGGGCAGACAGCCTGACAGCCGGGCGACGGGCGCGCGCTGGCGGCTCGGCGGGCGAGGTCGCGAGTGGGAGAGCCCCGGTCGCAGGTGGACCCGCGGGCACCCGCAGCTCGTCGACAGAGCTAGGGAAGTGGGGGGAGGGGATAGAGCCCCGTCGGGCTCGTCGACCCGCGGCTCCTGGCGGCTCTGCGGCCGAGTTAGGGAAGGAGGGGGGGAGGGGCAGACTCCCTGACAGCCGGGAGATGCGCGCGCGCCGGCGGCTCGGCGGCACAGGTCGCGAGTGGGGGAGGCCCGGCCGGCAGGTGGACACGCGGGCACCGCCAGCTCGGCGGCAGAGTGAGGAAAGGGGGGGGAGGGGCAGACACCTAGACAGCCGGGCGACGCGCGCGCGCCGGCGGCTCGTGACCAGAGGTCGCGTGTAGGGGAGCACCGGCCGGCAGGTGGACCCGCGGGCACCGCCAGCTCGGCGGCAGAGTGAGGGAAGGAGGGGGAGGGGCGGATTCCAAGCCAGGCGGGCGACGCGCGCGCGCTGGCGTCTCGTCACCAGAGATCGCGAGTGCGAGAGGCCCGGCCGGCAGGTGGACACGCGGGCACCGCCGGCTCGGCGGCAGAGTCAGGGAAGTGGGGGGAGGGGATAGAGCCCCGTCGGGCTCGTCGACCCGCGGCTCCTGGCGGCTCTGCGGCCGAGTTGGGGAAGGAGGGGGGGAGGGGCAGACTCCCTGACAGCCGGGCGATGCGCGCGCGCCGGCGGCTCGGCGGCACAGGTCGCGAGTGGGGGAGGCCCGGCCGGCAGGTGGACACGCGGGCACCGCCAGCTCGGCGGCAGAGTGAGGAAAGGGGGGGCGGGGCAGACACCTCGACAGCCGGGCGATGCGCGCGCGCTGGCGGCTCGTCACCAGAGGTCGCGAGTGCGAGAGGCCCGGCCGGCAGGTGGACACGGGGGCACCGCCGGCTCGGCGGCAGAGTCAGGGAAGTGGGGGGAGGGGATAGAGCCCCGTCGGGCTCGTCGACCCGCGGCTCCTGGCGGCTCTGCGGCCGAGTTGGGGAAGGAGGGGGGGAGGGGCAGACTCCCTGACAGCCGGGCGATGCGCGCGCGCCGGCGGCTCGGCGGCACAGGTCGCGAGTGGGGGAGGCCCGGCCGGCAGGTGGACACGCGGGCACCGCCAGCTTGGCGGCAGAGTGAGGAAAGGGGGGGCGGGGCAGACACCTCGACAGCCGGGCGACGCGCGCGCGCTGGCGGCTCGTCACCAGAGGTCGCGAGTGCGACAGGCCCGGCCGGCAGGTGGACACGCGGGCACCCGCAGCTCGTCGGCAGGGTTAGGGAAGGGGGGGGAGGGGATAGAGCCCCGTCCGGCTGGTCGACCCGCGGGCACTGCCAGGCGGGCGACGGGCGCGCGCTGGCGGCTGGGCGGGCGAGGTCGCCAGTGGGAGAGGCCCGGCCGGCAGGTGCCCGCGGGCAACGCCAGCTGGGCGGCAGAGTGAGGGGAGGAGCGGGGGAGGGGCAGACAGCCTGACAGCCGGGCGACGGGCGCGCGCTGGCAGCTCGGCGGGCGAGGTCGCGAGTGGGAGAGCCCCGGTCGCAGGTGGCCCCGCGGGCACCCGCAGCTCGTCGACAGAGTTAGGGAAGTGGGGGGAGGGGATAGAGCCCCGTCGGGCTCGTCGACCCGCGGCTCCTGGCGGCTCTGCGGCCGAGTTAGGGAAGGAGGGGGGGAGGGGCAGACTCCCTGACAGCCGGGCGATGCGCGCGCGCCGGCGGCTCGGCGGCACAGGTCGCGAGTGGGGGAGGCCCGGCCGGCAGGTGGACACGCGGGCACCGCCAGCTCGGCGGCAGAGTGAGGAAAGGGGGGGGAGGGGCAGACACCTAGACAGCCGGGCGACGCGCGCGCGCCGGCGGCTCGTGACCACAGGTCGCGTGTATGGGAGCACCGGCCGGCAGGTGGACCCGCGGGCAGCGCCAGCTCGGCGGCAGAGTGAGGGAAGGAGGGGGAGGGGCGGATTCCAAGCCAGGCGGGCGACGCGCGCGCGCTGGCGTCTCGTCACCAGAGATCGCGAGTGCGAGAGGCCCGGCCGGCAGGTGGACACGCGGGCACCGCCGGCTCGGCGGCAGAGTCAGGGAAGTGGGGGGAGGGGATAGAGCCCCGTCGGGCTCGTCGACCCGCGGCTCCTGGCGGCTCTGCGGCCGAGTTGGGGAAGGAGGGGGGGAGGGGCAGACTCCCTGACAGCCGGGCGATGCGCGCGCGCCGGCGGATCGGCGGCACAGGTCGCGAGTGGGGGAGGCCCGGCCGGCAGGTGGACACGCGGGCACCGCCAGCTCGGCGGCAGAGTGAGGAAAGGGGGGGCGGGGCAGACACCTCGACAGCCGGGCGACGCGCGCGCGCTGGCGGCTCGTCACCAGAGGTCGCGAGTGCGAGAGGCCCGGCCGGCAGGTGGACACGGGGGCACCGCCGGCTCGGCGGCAGAGTCAGGGAAGTGGGGGGAGGGGATAGAGCCCCGTCGGGCTCGTCGACCCGCGGCTCCTGGCGGCTCTGCGGCCGAGTTGGGGAAGGAGGGGGGGAGGGGCAGACTCCCTGACAGCCGGGCGAAGCGCGCGCGCCGGCGGCTCGGCGGCACAGGTCGCGAGTGGGGGAGGCCCGGCCGGCAGGTGGACACGCGGGCACCGCCAGCTCGGCGGCAGAGTGAGGAAAGGGGGGGCGGGGCAGACACCTCGACAGCCGGGCGACGCGCGCGCGCTGGCGGCTCGTCACCAGAGGTCGCGAGTGCGACAGGCCCGGCCGGCAGGTGGACACGCGGGCACCCGCAGCTCGTCGGCAGGGTTAGGGAAGGGGGGGGAGGTGATAGAGCCCCGTCCGGCTGGTCGACCCGCGGGCACTGCCAGGCGGGCGACGGGCGCGCGCTGGCGGCTGGGCGGGCGAGGTCGCCAGTGGGAGAGGCCCGGCCGGCAGGTGCCCGCGGGCAACGCCAGCTGGGCGGCAGAGTGAGGGGAGGAGCGGGGGAGGGGCAGACAGCCTGACAGCCGGGCGACGGGCGCGCGCTGGCGGCTCGGCGGGCGAGGTCGCGAGTGGGAGAGCCCCGGTCGCAGGTGGCCCCGCGGGCACCCGCAGCTCGTCGACAGAGTTAGGGAAGTGGGGGGAGGGGATAGAGCCCCGTCGGGCTCGTCGACCCGCGGCTCCTGGCGGCTCTGCGGCCGAGTTAGGGAAGGAGGGGGGGAGGGGCAGACTCCCTGACAGCCGGGCGATGCGCGCGCGCCGGCGGCTCGGCGGCACAGGTCGCGAGTGGGGGAGGCCCGGCCGGCAGGTGGACACGCGGGCACCGCCAGCTCGGCGGCAGAGTGAGGAAAGGGGGGGGAGGGGCAGACACCTAGACAGCCGGGCGACGCGCGCGCGCCGGCGGCTCGTGACCAGAGGTCGCGTGTATGGGAGCACCGGCCGGCAGGTGGACCCGCGGGCAGCGCCAGCTCGACGGCAGAGTGAGGGAAGGAGGGGGAGGGGCGGATTCCAAGCCAGGCGGGCGACGCGAGCGCGCTGGCGTCTCGTCACCAGAGATCGCGAGTGCGAGAGGCCCGGCCGGCAGGTGGACACGCGGGCACCGCCGGCTCGGCGGCAGAGTCAGGGAAGTGGGGGGAGGGGATAGAGCCCCGTCGGGCTCGTCGACCCGCGGCTCCTGGCGGCTCTGCGGCCGAGTTGGGGAAGGAGGGGGGGAGGGGCAGACTCCCTGACAGCCGGGCGATGCGCGCGCGCCGGCGGCTCGGCGGCACAGGTCGCGAGTGGGGGAGGCCCGGCCGGCAGGTGGACACGCGGGCACCGCCAGCTCGGCGGCAGAGTGAGGAAAGGGGGGGCGGGGCAGACACCTCGACAGCCGGGCGACGCGCGCGCGCTGGCGGCTCGTCACCAGAGGTCGCGAGTGCGAGAGGCCAGGCCGGCAGGTGGACACGCGGGCACCCGCAGCTCGTCGGCAGGGTTAGGGAATGGGGGGAGGGGATAGAGCCCCGTCCGGCTGGTCGACCCGCGGGCACTGCCAGGCGGGCGACGGGCGCGCGCTGGCGGCTGGGCGGGCGAGGTCGCCAGTGGGAGAGGCCCGGCCGGCAGGTGCCCGCGGGCAACGCCAGCTGGGCGGCAGAGTGAGGGGAGGAGCGGGGGAGGGGCCGACAGCCTGACAGCCGGGCGACGGGCGCGCGCTGGCGGCCCGGCGGGCGAGGTCGCGAGTGGGAGAGCCCCGGTCGCAGGTGGCCCCGCGGGCACCCGCAGCTCGTCGACAGAGTTAGGGAAGTGGGGGGAGGGGATAGAGCCCCGTCGGGCTCGTCGACCCGCGGCTCCTGGCGGCTCTGCGGCCGAGTTAGGGAAGGAGGGGGGGAGGGGCAGACTCCCTGACAGCCGGGCGATGCGCGCGCGCCGGCGGCTCGGCGGCACAGGTCGCGAGTGGGGGAGGCCCGGCCGGCAGGTGGACACGTGGGCACCGCCAGCTCGGCGGCAGAGTGAGGAAAGGGGGGGGAGGGGCAGACACCTAGACAGCCGGGCGACGCGCGCGCGCCGGCGGCTCGTGACCAGAGGTCGCGTGTAGGGGAGCAACGGCCGGCAGGTGGACCCGCGGGCACCGCCAGCTCGGCGGCAGAGTGAGGGAAGGAGGGGGAGGGGCGGATTCCAAGCCAGGCGGGCGACGCGCGCGCGCTGGCGTCTCGTCACCAGAGATCGCGAGTGCGAGAGGCCCGGCCGGCAGGTGGACACGCGGGCACCGCCGGCTCGGCGGCAGAGTCAGGGAAGTGGGGGGAGGGGATAGAGCCCCGTCGGGCTCGTCGACCCGCGGCTCCTGGCGGCTCTGCGGCCGAGTTGGGGAAGGAGGGGGGGAGGGGCAGACTCCCTGACAGCCGGGCGATGCGCGCGCGCCGGCGGCTCGGCGGCACAGGTCGCGAGTGGGGGAGGCCCGGCCGGCAGGTGGACACGCGGGCACCGCCAGCTCGGCGGCAGAGTGAGGAAAGGGGGGGCGGGGCAGACACCTCGACAGCCGGGCGATGCGCGCGCGCTGGCGGCTCGTCACCAGAGGTCGCGAGTGCGAGAGGCCCGGCCGGCAGGTGGACACGGGGGCACCGCCGGCTCGGCGGCAGAGTCAGGGAAGTGGGGGGAGGGGATAGAGCCCCGTCGGGCTCGTCGACCCGCGGCTCCTGGCGGCTCTGCGGCCGAGTTGGGGAAGGAGGGGGGGAGGGGCAGACTCCCTGACAGCCGGGCGATGCGCGCGCGCCGGCGGCTCGGCGGCACAGGTCGCGAGTGGGGGAGGCCCGGCCGGCAGGTGGACACGCGGGCACCGCCAGCTCGGCGGCAGAGTGAGGAAAGGGGGGGCGGGGCAGACACCTCGACAGCCGGGCGACGCGCGCGCGCTGGCGGCTCGTCACCAGAGGTCGCGAGTGCGAGAGGCCAGGCCGGCAGGTGGACACGCGGGCACCCGCAGCTCGTCGGCAGGGTTAGGGAAGGGGGGGAGGGGATAGAGCCCCGTCCGGCTGGTCGACCCGCGGGCACTGCCAGGCGCGCGACGGGCGCGCGCTGGCGGCTGGGCGGGCGAGGTCGCCAGTGGGAGAGGCCCGGCCGGCAGGTGCCCGCGGGCAACGCCAGCTGGGCGGCAGAGTGAGGGGAGGAGCGGGGGAGGGGCAGACAGCCTGACAGCCGGGCGACGGGCGCGCGCTGGCGGCTCGGCGGGCGAGGTCGCGAGTGGGAGAGCCCCGGTCGCAGGTGGCCCCGCGGGCACCCGCAGCTCGTCGACAGAGTTAGGGAAGTGGGGGGAGGGGATAGAGCCCCGTCGGGCTCGTCGACCCGCGGCTCCTGGCGGCTCTGCGGCCGAGTTAGGGAAGGAGGGGGGGAGGGGCAGACTCCCTGACAGCCGGGCGATGCGCGCGCGCCGGCGGCTCGGCGGCACAGGTCGCGAGTGGGGGAGGCCCGGCCGGCAGGTGGACACGCGGGCACCGCCAGCTCGGCGGCAGAGTGAGGAAAGGGGGGGGAGGGGCAGACACCTAGACAGCCGGGCGACGCGCGCGCGCCGGCGGCTCGTGACCAGAGGTCGCGTGTAGGGGAGCAACGGCCGGCAGGTGGACCCGCGGGCACCGCCAGCTCGGCGGCAGAGTGAGGGAAGGAGGGGGAGGGGCGGATTCCAAGCCAGGCGGGCGACGCGCGCGCGCTGGCGTCTCGTCACCAGAGATCGCGAGTGCGAGAGGCCCGGCCGGCAGGTGGACACGCGGGCACCGCCGGCTCGGCGGCAGAGTCAGGGAAGTGGGGGGAGGGGATAGAGCCCCGTCGGGCTCGTCGACCCGCGGCTCCTGGCGGCTCTGCGGCCGAGTTGGGGAAGGAGGGGGGGAGGGGCAGACTCCCTGACAGCCGGGCGATGCGGGCGCGCCGGCGGCTCGGCGGAACAGGTCGCGAGTGGGGGAGGCCCGGCCGGCAGGTGGACACGCGGGCACCGCCAGCTCGGCGGCAGAGTGAGGAAAGGGGGGGCGGGGCAGACACCTCGACAGCCGGGCGATGCGCGCGCGCTGGCGGCTCGTCACCAGAGGTCGCGAGTGCGAGAGGCCCGGCCGGCAGGTGGACACGGGGGCACCGCCGGCTCGGCGGCAGAGTCAGGGAAGTGGGGGGAGGGGATAGAGCCCCGTCGGGCTCGTCGACCCGCGGCTCCTGGCGGCTCTGCGGCCGAGTTGGGGAAGGAGGGGGGGAGGGGCAGACTCCCTGACAGCCGGGCGATGCGCGCGCGCCGGCGGCTCGGCGGCACAGGTCGCGAGTGGGGGAGGCCCGGCCGGCAGGTGGACACGCGGGCACCGCCAGCTCGGCGGCAGAGTGAGGAAAGGGGGGGCGGGGCAGACACCTCGACAGCCGGGCGACGCGCGCGCGCTGGCGGCTCGTCACCAGAGGTCGGGAGTGCGAGAGGCCAGGCCGGCAGGTGGACACGCGGGCACCCGCAGCTCGTCGGCAGGGTTAGGGAAGGGGGGGAGGGGATAGAGCCCCGTCCGGCTGGTCGACCCGCGGGCACTGCCAGGCGGGCGACGGGCGCGCGCTGGCGGCTGGGCGGGCGAGGTCGCCAGTGGGAGAGGCCCGGCCGGCAGGTGCCCGCGGGCAACGCCAGCTGGGCGGCAGAGTGAGGGGAGGAGCGGGGGAGGGGCAGACAGCCTGACAGCCGGGCGACGGGCGCGCGCTGGCGGCTCGGCGGGCGAGGTCGCGAGTGGGAGAGCCCCGGTCGCAGGTGGCCCCGCGGGCACCCGCAGCTCGTCGACAGAGTTAGGGAAGTGGGGGGAGGGGATAGAGCCCCGTCGGGCTCGTCGACCCGCGGCTCCTGGCGGCTCTGCGGCCGAGTTAGGGAAGGAGGGGGGGAGGGGCAGACTCCCTGACAGCCGGGCGATGCGCGCGCGCCGGCGGCTCGGCGGCACAGGTCGCGAGTGGGGGAGGCCCGGCCGGCAGGTGGACACGCGGGCACCGCCAGCTCGGCGGCAGAGTGAGGAAAGGGGGGGGAGGGGCAGACACCTAGACAGCCGGGCGACGCGCGCGCGCCGGCGGCTCGTGACCAGAGGTCGCGTGTAGGGGAGCAACGGCCGGCAGGTGGACCCGCGGGCACCGCCAGCTCGGCGGCAGAGTGAGGGAAGGAGGGGGAGGGGCGGATTCCAAGCCAGGCGGGCGACGCGCGCGCGCTGGCGTCTCGTCACCAGAGATCGCGAGTGCGAGAGGCCCGGCCGGCAGGTGGACACGCGGGCACCGCCGGCTCGGCGGCAGAGTCAGGGAAGTGGGGGGAGGGGATAGAGCCCCGTCGGGCTCGTCGACCCGCGGCTCCTGGCGGCTCTGCGGCCGAGTTGGGGAAGGAGGGGGGGAGGGGCAGACTCCCTGACAGCCGGGCGATGCGCGCGCGCCGGCGGCTCGGCGGCACAGGTCGCGAGTGGGGGAGGCCCGGCCGGCAGGTGGACACGCGGGCACCGCCAGCTCGGCGGCAGAGTGAGGAAAGGGGGGGCGGGGCAGACACCTCGACAGCCGGGCGACGCGCGCGCGCTGGCGGCTCGTCACCAGAGGTCGCGAGTGCGAGAGGCCAGGCCGGCAGGTGGACACGCGGGCACCCGCAGCTCGTCGGCAGGGTTAGGGAAGGGGGGAGGGGATAGAGCCCCGTCCGGCTGGTCGACCCGCGGGCACTGCCAGGCGGGCGACGGGCGCGCGCTGGCGGCTGGGCGGGCGAGGTCGCCAGTGGGAGAGGCCCGGCCGGCAGGTGCCCGCGGGCAACGCCAGCTGGGCGGCAGAGTGAGGGGAGGAGCGGGGGAGGGGCAGACAGCCTGACAGCCGGGCGACGGGCGCGCGCTGGCGGCTCGGCGGGCGAGGTCGCGAGTGGGAGAGCCCCGGTCGCAGGTGGACCCGCGGGCACCCGCAGCTCGTCGACAGAGCTAGGGAAGTGGGGGGAGGGGATAGAGCCCCGTCGGGCTCGTCGACCCGCGGCTCCTGGCGGCTCTGCGGCCGAGTTAGGGAAGGAGGGGGGGAGGGGCAGACTCCCTGACAGCCGGGCGATGCGCGCGCGCCGGCGGCTCGGCGGCACAGGTCGCGAGTGGGGGAGGCCCGGCCGGCAGGTGGACACGCGGGCACCGCCAGCTCGGCGGCAGAGTGAGGAAAGGGGGGGGAGGGGCAGACACCTAGACAGCCGGGCGACGCGCGCGCGCCGGCGGCTCGTGACCAGAGGTCGCGTGTAGGGGAGCACCGGCCGGCAGGTGGACCCGCGGGCACCGCCAGCTCGGCGGCAGAGTGAGGGAAGGAGGGGGAGGGGCGGATTCCAAGCCAGGCGGGCGACGCGCGCGCGCTGGCGTCTCGTCACCAGAGATCGCGAGTGCGAGAGGCCCGGCCGGCAGGTGGACACGCGGGCACCGCCGGCTCGGCGGCAGAGTCAGGGAAGTGGGGGGAGGGGATAGAGCCCCGTCGGGCTCGTCGACCCGCGGCTCCTGGCGGCTCTGCGGCCGAGTTGGGGAAGGAGGGGGGGAGGGGCAGACTCCCTGACAGCCGGGCGATGCGCGCGCGCCGGCGGCTCGGCGGCACAGGTCGCGAGTGGGGGAGGCCCGGCCGGCAGGTGGACACGCGGGCACCGCCAGCTCGGCGGCAGAGTGAGGAAAGGGGGGGCGGGGCAGACACCTCGACAGCCGGGCGATGCGCGCGCGCTGGCGGCTCGTAACCAGAGGTCGCGAGTGCGAGAGGCCCGGCCGGCAGGTGGACACGGGGGCACCGCCGGCTCTGCGGCAGAGTCAGGGAAGTGGGGGGAGGGGATAGAGCCCCGTCGGGCTCGTCGACCCGCGGCTCCTGGCGGCTCTGCGGCCGAGTTGGGGAAGGAGGGGGGGAGGGGCAGACTCCCTGACAGCCGGGCGATGCGCGCGCGCCGGCGGCTCGGCGGCACAGGTCGCGAGTGGGGGAGGCCCGGCCGGCAGGTGGACACGCGGGCACCGCCAGCTCGGCGGCAGAGTGAGGAAAGGGGGGGCGGGGCAGACACCTCGACAGCCGGGCGACGCGCGCGCGCTGGCGGCTCGTCACCAGAGGTCGCGAGTGCGAGAGGCCCGGCCGGCAGGTGGACACGGGGGCACCGCCGGCTCGGCGGCAGAGTCAGGGAAGTGGGGGGAGGGGATAGAGCCCCGTCGGGCTCGTCGACCCGCGGCTCCTGGCGGCTCTGCGGCCGAGTTGGGGAAGGAGGGGGGAGGGGCAGACTCCCTGACAGCCGGGCGATGCGCGCGCGCCGGCGGCTCGGCGGCACAGGTCGCGAGTGGGGGAGGCCCGGCCGGCAGGTGGACACGCGGGCACCGCCAGCTCGGCGGCAGAGTGAGGAAAGGGGGGGCGGGGCAGACACCTCGACAGCCGGGCGACGCGCGCGCGCTGGCGGCTCGTCACCAGAGGTCGCGAGTGCGACAGGCCCGGCCGGCAGGTGGACACGCGGGCACCCGCAGCTCGTCGGCAGGGTTAGGGAAGGGGGGGGAGGGGATAGAGCCCCGTCCGGCTGGTCGACCCGCGGGCACTGCCAGGCGGGCGACGGGCGCGCGCTGGCGGCTGGGCGGGCGAGGTCGCCAGTGGGAGAGGCCCGGCCGGCAGGTGCCCGCGGGCAACGCCAGCTGGGCGGCAGAGTGAGGGGAGGAGCGGGGGAGGGGCAGACAGCCTGACAGCCGGGCGACGGGCGCGCGCTGGCGGCTCGGCGGGCGAGGTCGCGAGTGGGAGAGCCCCGGTCGCAGGTGGCCCCGCGGGCACCCGCAGCTCGTCGACAGAGTTAGGGAAGTGGGGGGAGGGGATAGAGCCCCGTCGGGCTCGTCGACCCGCGGCTCCTGGCGGCTCTGCGGCCGAGTTAGGGAAGGAGGGGGGGAGGGGCAGACTCCCTGACAGCCGGGCGATGCGCGCGCGCCGGCGGCTCGGCGGCACAGGTCGCGAGTGGGGAAGGCCCGGCCGGCAGGTGGACACGCGGGCACCGCCAGCTCGGCGGCAGAGTGAGGAAAGGGGGGGGAGGGGCAGACACCTAGACAGCCGGGCGACGCGCGCGCGCCGGCGGCTCGTGACCAGAGGTCGCGTGTATGGGAGCACCGGCCGGCAGGTGGACCCGCGGGCAGCGCCAGCTCGGCGGCAGAGTGAGGGAAGGAGGGGGAGGGGCGGATTCCAAGCCAGGCGGGCGACGCGCGCGCGCTGGCGTCTCGTCACCAGAGATCGCGAGTGCGAGAGGCCCGGCCGGCAGGTGGACACGCGGGCACCGCCGGCTCGGCGGCAGAGTCAGGGAAGTGGGGGGAGGGGATAGAGCCCCGTCGGGCTCGTCGACCCGCGGCTCCTGGCGGCTCTGCGGCCGAGTTGGGGAAGGAGGGGGGGAGGGGCAGACTCCCTGACAGCCGGGCGATGCGCGCGCGCCGGCGGCTCGGCGGCACAGGTCGCGAGTGGGGGAGGCCCGGCCGGCAGGTGGACACGCGGGCACCGCCAGCTCGGCGGCAGAGTGAGGAAAGGGGGGGCGGGGCAGACACCTCGACAGCCGGGCGACGCGCGCGCGCTGGCGGCTCGTCACCAGAGGTCGCGAGTGCGAGAGGCCC
The DNA here is from genome assembly GCF_054371585.1 of Giraffa tippelskirchi. Classification (NCBI taxonomy): domain Eukaryota; kingdom Metazoa; phylum Chordata; class Mammalia; order Artiodactyla; family Giraffidae; genus Giraffa; species Giraffa tippelskirchi. Next base: position 69,997,052 of record NC_137282.1, read on the forward strand.
GGCCGGCAGGTGGACACGGGGGCACCGCCGGCTCGGCGGCAGAGTCAGGGAAGTGGGGGGAGGGGATAGAGCCCCGTCGGGCTCGTCGACCCTCGGCTCCTGGCGGCTCTGCGGCCGAGTTGGGGAAGGAGGGGGGGAGGGGCAGACTCCCTGACAGCCGGGCGATGCGCGCGCGCCGGCGGCTCGGCGGCACAGGTCGCGAGTGGGGGAGGCCCGGCCGGCAGGTGGACACGCGGGCACCGCCAGCTCGGCGGCAGAGTGAGGAAAGGGGGGGCGGGGCAGACACCTCGACAGCCGGGCGACGCGCGCGCGCTGGCGGCTCGTCACCAGAGGTCGCGAGTGCGACAGGCCCGGCCGGCAGGTGGACACGCGGGCACCCGCAGCTCGTCGGCAGGGTTAGGGAAGGGGGGGGAGGGGATAGAGCCCCGTCCGGCTGGTCGACCCGCGGGCACTGCCAGGCGGGCGACGGGCGCGCGCTGGCGGCTGGGCGGGCGAGGTCGCCAGTGGGAGAGGCCCGGCCGGCAGGTGCCCGCGGGCAACGCCAGCTGGGCGGCAGAGTGAGGGGAGGAGCGGGGGAGGGGCAGACAGCCTGACAGCCGGGCGACGGGCGCGCGCTGGCGGCTCGGCGGGCGAGGTCGCGAGTGGGAGAGCCCCGGTCGCAGGTGGCCCCGCGGGCACCCGCAGCTCGTCGACAGAGTTAGGGAAGTGGGGGGAGGGGATAGAGCCCCGTCGGGCTCGTCGACCCGCGGCTCCTGGCGGCTCTGCGGCCGAGTTAGGGAAGGAGGGGGGGAGGGGCAGACTCCCTGACAGCCGGGCGATGCGCGCGCGCCGGCGGCTCGGCGGCACAGGTCGCGAGTGGGGGAGGCCCGGCCGGCAGGTGGACACGCGGGCACCGCCAGCTCGGCGGCAGAGTGAGGAAAGGGGGGGGAGGGGCAGACACCTAGACAGCCGGGCGACGCGCGCGCGCCGGCGGCTCGTGACCAGAGGTCGCGTGTAGGGGAGCACCGGCCGGCAGGTGGACCCGCGGGCACCGCCAGCTCGGCGGCAGAGTGAGGGAAGGAGGGGGAGGGGCGGATTCCAAGCCAGGCGGGCGACGCGCGCGCGCTGGCGTCTCGTCACCAGAGATCGCGAGTGCGAGAGGCCCGGCCGGCAGGTGGACACGCGGGCACCGCCGGCTCGGCGGCAGAGTCAGGGAAGTGGGGGGAGGGGATAGAGCCCCGTCGGGCTCGTCGACCCGCGGCTCCTGGCGGCTCTGCGGCCGAGTTGGGGAAGGAGGGGGGGAGGGGCAGACTCCCTGACAGCCGGGCGATGCGCGCGCGCCGGCGGCTCGGCGGCACAGGTCGCGAGTGGGGGAGGCCCGGCCGGCAGGTGGACACGCGGGCACCGCCAGCTCGGCGGCAGAGTGAGGAAAGGGGGGGCGGGGCAGACACCTCGACAGCCGGGCGACGCGCGCGCGCTGGCGGCTCGTCACCAGAGGTCGCGAGTGCGAGAGGCCCGGCCGGCAGGTGGACACGGGGGCACCGCCGGCTCGGCGGCAGAGTCAGGGAAGTGGGGGGAGGGGATAGAGCCCCGTCGGGCTCGTCGACCCGCGGCTCCTGGCGGCTCTGCGGCCGAGTTGGGGAAGGAGGGGGGAGGGGCAGACTCCCTGACAGCCGGGCGATGCGCGCGCGCCGGCGGCTCGGCGGCACAGGTCGCGAGTGGGGGAGGCCCGGCCGGCAGGTGGACACGCGGGCACCGCCAGCTCGGCGGCAGAGTGAGGAAAGGGGGGGCGGGGCAGACACCTCGACAGCCGGGCGACGCGCGCGCGCTGGCGGCTCGTCACCAGAGGTCGCGAGTGCGACAGGCCCGGCCGGCAGGTGGACACGCGGGCACCCGCAGCTCGTCGGCAGGGTTAGGGAAGGGGGGGGAGGGGATAGAGCCCCGTCCGGCTGGTCGACCCGCGGGCACTGCCAGGCGGGCGACGGGCGCGCGCTGGCGGCTGGGCGGGCGAGGTCGCCAGTGGGAGAGGCCCGGCCGGCAGGTGCCCGCGGGCAACGCCAGCTGGGCGGCAGAGTGAGGGGAGGAGCGGGGGAGGGGCAGACAGCCTGACAGCCGGGCGACGGGCGCGCGCTGGCGGCTCGGCGGGCGAGGTCGCGAGTGGGAGAGCCCCGGTCGCAGGTGGCCCCGCGGGCACCCGCAGCTCGTCGACAGAGTTAGGGAAGTGGGGGGAGGGGATAGAGCCCCGTCGGGCTCGTCGACCCGCGGCTCCTGGCGGCTCTGCGGCCGAGTTAGGGAAGGAGGGGGGGAGGGGCAGACTCCCTGACAGCCGGGCGATGCGCGCGCGCCGGCGGCTCGGCGGCACAGGTCGCGAGTGGGGGAGGCCCGGCCGGCAGGTGGACACGCGGGCACCGCCAGCTCGGCGGCAGAGTGAGGAAAGGGGGGGGAGGGGCAGACACCTAGACAGCCGGGCGACGCGCGCGCGCCGGCGGCTCGTGACCAGAGGTCGCGTGTAGGGGAGCAACGGCCGGCAGGTGGACCCGCGGGCACCGCCAGCTCGGCGGCAGAGTGAGGGAAGGAGGGGGAGGGGCGGATTCCAAGCCAGGCGGGCGACGCGCGCGCGCTGGCGTCTCGTCACCAGAGATCGCGAGAGCGAGAGGCCCGGCCGGCAGGTGGACACGCGGGCACCGCCGGCTCGGCGGCAGAGTCAGGGAAGTGGGGGGAGGGGATAGAGCCCCGTCGGGCTCGTCGACCCGCGGCTCCTGGCGGCTCTGCGGCCGAGTTGGGGAAGGAGGGGGGGAGGGGCAGACTCCCTGACAGCCGGGCGATGCGCGCGCGCCGGCGGCTCGGCGGCACAGGTCGCGAGTGGGGGAGGCCCGGCCGGCAGGTGGACACGCGGGCACCGCCAGCTCGGCGGCAGAGTGAGGAAAGGGGGGGCGGGGCAGACACCTCGACAGCCGGGCGATGCGCGCGCGCTGGCGGCTCGTCACCAGAGGTCGCGAGTGCGAGAGGCCCGGCCGGCAGGTGGACACGGGGGCACCGCCGGCTCGGCGGCAGAGTCAGGGAAGTGGGGGGAGGGGATAGAGCCCCGTCGGGCTCGTCGACCCGCTGCTCCTGGCGGCTCTGCGGCCGAGTTGGGGAAGGAGGGGGGGAGGGGCAGACTCCCTGACAGCCGGGCGATGCGCGCGCGCCGGCGGCTCGGCGGCACAGGTCGCGAGTGGGGGAGGCCCGGCCGGCAGGTGGACACGCGGGCACCGCCAGCTCGGCGGCAGAGTGAGGAAAGGGGGGGCGGGGCAGACACCTCGACAGCCGGGCGACGCGCGCGCGCTGGCGGCTCGTCACCAGAGGTCGCGAGTGCGAGAGGCCAGGCCGGCAGGTGGACACGCGGGCACCCGCAGCTCGTCGGCAGGGTTAGGGAAGGGGGGGAGGGGATAGAGCCCCGTCCGGCTGGTCGACCCGCGGGCACTGCCAGGCGGGCGACGGGCGCGCGCTGGCGGCTGGGCGGGCGAGGTCGCCAGTGGGAGAGGCCCGGCCGGCAGGTGCCCGCGGGCAACGCCAGCTGGGCGGCAGAGTGAGGGGAGGAGCGGGGGAGGGGCAGACAGCCTGACAGCCGGGCGACGGGCGCGCGCTGGCGGCTCGGCGGGCGAGGTCGCGAGTGGGAGAGCCCCGGTCGCAGGTGGACCCGCGGGCACCCGCAGCTCGTCGACAGAGTTAGGGAAGTGGGGGGAGGGGATAGAGCCCCGTCGGGCTCGTCGACCCGCGGCTCCTGGCGGCTCTGCGGCCGAGTTAGGGAAGGAGGGGGGGAGGGGCAGACTCCCTGACAGCCGGGCGATGCGCGCGCGCCGGCGGCTCGGCGGCACAGGTCGCGAGTGGGGGAGGCCCGGCCGGCAGGTGGACACGCGGGCACCGCCAGCTCGGCGGCAGAGTGAGGAAAGGGGGGGGAGGGGCAGACACCTAGACAGCCGGGCGACGCGCGCGCGCCGGCGGCTCGTGACCAGAGGTCGCGTGTAGGGGAGCAACGGCCGGCAGGTGGACCCGCGGGCACCGCCAGCTCGGCGGCAGAGTGAGGGAAGGAGGGGGAGGGGCGGATTCCAAGCCAGGCGGGCGACGCGCGCGCGCTGGCGTCTCGTCACCAGAGATCGCGAGTGCGAGAGGCCCGGCCGGCAGGTGGACACGCGGGCACCGCCGGCTCGGCGGCAGAGTCAGGGAAGTGGGGGGAGGGGATAGAGCCCCGTCGGGCTCGTCGACCCGCGGCTCCTGGCGGCTCTGCGGCCGAGTTGGGGAAGGAGGGGGGGAGGGGCAGACTCCCTGACAGCCGGGCGATGCGCGCGCGCCGGCGGCTCGGCGGCACAGGTCGCGAGTGGGGGAGGCCCGGCCGGCAGGTGGACACGCGGGCACCGCCAGCTCGGCGGCAGAGTGAGGAAAGGGGGGGCGGGGCAGACACCTCGACAGCCGGGCGACGCGCGCGCGCTGGCGGCTCGTCACCAGAGGTCGCGAGTGCGAGAGGCCCGGCCGGCAGGTGGACACGGGGGCACCGCCGGCTCGGCGGCAGAGTCAGGGAAGTGGGGGGAGGGGATAGAGCCCCGTCGGGCTCGTCGACCCGCGGCTCCTGGCGGCTCTGCGGCCGAGTTGGGGAAGGAGGGGGGGAGGGGCAGACTCCCTGACAGCCGGGCGATGCGCGCGCGCCGGCGGCTCGGCGGCACAGGTCGCGAGTGGGGGAGGCCCGGCCGGCAGGTGGACACGCGGGCACCGCCAGCTCGGCGGCAGAGTGAGGAAAGGGGGGGCGGGGCAGACACCTCGACAGCCGGGCGACGCGCGCGCGCTGGCGGCTCGTCACCAGAGGTCGGGAGTGCGAGAGGCCAGGCCGGCAGGTGGACACGCGGGCACCCGCAGCTCGTCGGCAGGGTTAGGGAAGGGGGGGAGGGGATAGAGCCCCGTCCGGCTGGTCGACCCGCGGGCACTGCCAGGCGGGCGACGGGCGCGCGCTGGCGGCTGGGCGGGCGAGGTCGCCAGTGGGAGAGGCCCGGCCGGCAGGTGCCCGCGGGCAACGCCAGCTGGGCGGCAGAGTGAGGGGAGGAGCGGGGGAGGGGCAGACAGCCTGACAGCCGGGCGACGGGCGCGCGCTGGCGGCTCGGCGGGCGAGGTCGCGAGTGGGAGAGCCCCGGTCGCAGGTGGCCCCGCGGACACCCGCAGCTCGTCGACAGAGTTAGGGAAGTGGGGGGAGGGGATAGAGCCCCGTCGGGCTCGTCGACCCGCGGCTCCTGGCGGCTCTGCGGCCGAGTTAGGGAAGGAGGGGGGGAGGGGCAGACTCCCTGACAGCCGGGCGATGCGCGCGCGCCGGCGGCTCGGCGGCACAGGTCGCGAGTGGGGGAGGCCCGGCCGGCAGGTGGACACGCGGGCACCGCCAGCTCGGCGGCAGAGTGAGGAAAGGGGGGGGAGGGGCAGACACCTAGACAGCCGGGCGACGCGCGCGCGCCGGCGGCTCGTGACCAGAGGTCGCGTGTATGGGAGCACCGGCCGGCAGGTGGACCCGCGGGAAGCGCCAGCTCGGCGGCAGAGTGAGGGAAGGAGGGGGAGGGGCGGATTCCAAGCCAGGCGGGCGACGCGAGCGCGCTGGCGTCTCGTCACCAGAGATCGCGAGTGCGAGAGGCCCGGCCGGCAGGTGGACACGCGGGCACCGCCGGCTCGGCGGCAGAGTCAGGGAAGTGGGGGGAGGGGATAGAGCCCCGTCGGGCTCGTCGACCCGCGGCTCCTGGCGGCTCTGCGGCCGAGTTGGGGAAGGAGGGGTGGAGGGGCAGACTCCCTGACAGCCGGGCGATGCGCGCGCGCCGGCGGCTCGGCGGCACAGGTCGCGAGTGGGGGAGGCCCGGCCGGCAGGTGGACACGCGGGCACCGCCAGCTCGGCGGCAGAGTGAGGAAAGGGGGGGCGGGGCAGACACCTCGACAGCCGGGCGACGCGCGCGCGCTGGCGGCTCGTCACCAGAGGTCGCGAGTGCGAGAGGCCAGGCCGGCAGGTGGACACGCGGGCACCCGCAGCTCGTCGGCAGGGTTAGGGAATGGGGGGAGGGGATAGAGCCCCGTCCGGCTGGTCGACCCGCGGGCACTGCCAGGCGGGCGACGGGCGCGCGCTGGCGGCTGGGCGGGCGAGGTCGCCAGTGGGAGAGGCCCGGCCGGCAGGTGCCCGCGGGCAACGCCAGCTGGGCGGCAGAGTGAGGGGAGGAGCGGGGGAGGGGCCGACAGCCTGACAGCCGGGCGACGGGCGCGCGCTGGCGGCTCGGCGGGCGAGGTCGCGAGTGGGAGAGCCCCGGTCGCAGGTGGCCCCGCGGGCACCCGCAGCTCGTCGACAGAGTTAGGGAAGTGGGGGGAGGGGATAGAGCCCCGTCGGGCTCGTCGACCCGCGGCTCCTGGCGGCTCTGCGGCCGAGTTAGGGAAGGAGGGGGGGAGGGGCAGACTCCCTGACAGCTGGGCGATGCGCGCGCGCCGGCGGCTCGGCGGCACAGGTCGCGAGTGGGGGAGGCCCGGCCGGCAGGTGGACACGCGGGCACCGCCAGCTCGGCGGCAGAGTGAGGAAAGGGGGGGGAGGGGCAGACACCTAGACAGCCGGGCGACGCGCGCGCGCCGGCGGCTCATGACCAGAGGTCGCGTGTAGGGGAGCAACGGCCGGCAGGTGGACCCGCGGGCACCGCCAGCTCGGCGGCAGAGTGAGGGAAGGAGGGGGAGGGGCGGATTCCAAGCCAGGCGGGCGACGCGCGCGCGCTGGCGTCTCGTCACCAGAGATCGCGAGAGCGAGAGGCCCGGCCGGCAGGTGGACACGCGGGCACCGCCGGCTCGGCGGCAGAGTCAGGGAAGTGGGGGGAGGGGATAGAGCCCCGTCGGGCTCGTCGACCCGCGGCTCCTGGCGGCTCTGCGGCCGACTTGGGGAAGGAGGGGGGGAGGGGCAGACTCCCTGACAGCCGGGCGATGCGCGCGCGCCGGCGGCTCGGCGGCACAGGTCGCGAGTGGGGGAGGCCCGGCCGGCAGGTGGACACGCGGGCACCGCCAGCTCGGCGGCAGAGTGAGGAAAGGGGGGGCGGGGCAGACACCTCGACAGCCGGGCGATGCGCGCGCGCTGGCGGCTCGTCACCAGAGGTCGCGAGTGCGAGAGGCCCGGCCGGCAGGTGGACACGGGGGCACCGCCGGCTCGGCGGCAGAGTCAGGGAAGTGGGGGGAGGGGATAGAGCCCCGTCGGGCTCGTCGACCCGCGGCTCCTGGCGGCTCTGCGGCCGAGTTGGGGAAGGAGGGGGGGAGGGGCAGACTCCCTGACAGCCGGGCGATGCGCGCGCGCCGGCGGCTCGGCGGCACAGGTCGCGAGTGGGGGAGGCCCGGCCGGCAGGTGGACACGCGGGCACCGCCAGCTCGGCGGCAGAGTGAGGAAAGGGGGGGCGGGGCAGACACCTCGACAGCCGGGCGACGCGCGCGCGCTGGCGGCTCGTCACCAGAGGTCGCGAGTGCGAGAGGCCAGGCCGGCAGGTGGACACGCGGGCACCCGCAGCTCGTCGGCAGGGTTAGGGAAGGGGGGGAGGGGATAGAGCCCCGTCCGGCTGGTCGACCCGCGGGCACTGCCAGGCGGGCGACGGGCGCGCGCTGGCGGCTGGGCGGGCGAGGTCGCCAGTGGGAGAGGCCCGGCCGGCAGGTGCCCGCGGGCAACGCCAGCTGGGCGGCAGAGTGAGGGGAGGAGCGGGGGAGGGGCAGACAGCCTGACAGCCGGGCGACGGGCGCGCGCTGGCGGCTCGGCGGGCGAAGTCGCGAGTGGGAGAGCCCCGGTCGCAGGTGGACCCGCGGGCACCCGCAGCTCGTCGACAGAGTTAGGGAAGTGGGGGGAGGGGATAGAGCCCCGTCGGGCTCGTCGACCCGCGGCTCCTGGCGGCTCTGCGGCCGAGTTAGGGAAGGAGGGGGGGAGGGGCAGACTCCCTGACAGCCGGGCGATGCGCGCGCGCCGGCGGCTCGGCGGCACAGGTCGCGAGTGGGGGAGGCCCGGCCGGCAGGTGGACACGCGGGCACCGCCAGCTCGGCGGCAGAGTGAGGAAAGGGGGGGGAGGGGCAGACACCTAGACAGCCGGGCGACGCGCGCGCGCCGGCGGCTCGTGACCAGAGGTCGCGTGTAGGGGAGCAACGGCCGGCAGGTGGACCCGCGGGCACCGCCAGCTCGGCGGCAGAGTGAGGGAAGGAGGGGGAGGGGCGGATTCCAAGCCAGGCGGGCGACGCGCGCGCGCTGGCGTCTCGTCACCAGAGATCGCGAGTGCGAGAGGCCCGGCCGGCAGGTGGACACGCGGGCACCGCCGGCTCGGCGGCAGAGTCAGGGAAGTGGGGGGAGGGGATAGAGCCCCGTCGGGCTCGTCGACCCGCGGCTCCTGGCGGCTCTGCGGCCGAGTTGGGGAAGGAGGGGGGGAGGGGCAGACTCCCTGACAGCCGGGCGATGCGCGCGCGCCGGCGGCTCGGCGGCACAGGTCGCGAGTGGGGGAGGCCCGGCCGGCAGGTGGACACGCGGGCACCGCCAGCTCGGCGGCAGAGTGAGGAAAGGGGGGGCGGGGCAGACACCTCGACAGCCGGGCGATGCGCGCGCGCTGGCGGCTCGTCACCAGAGGTCGCGAGTGCGAGAGGCCCGGCCGGCAGGTGGACACGGGGGCACCGCCGGCTCGGCGGCAGAGTCAGGGAAGTGGGGGGAGGGGATAGAGCCCCGTCGGGCTCGTCGACCCGCGGCTCCTGGCGGCTCTGCGGCCGAGTTGGGGAAGGAGGGGGGGAGGGGCAGACTCCCTGACAGCCGGGCGATGCGCGCGCGCCGGCGGCTCGGCGGCACAGGTCGCGAGTGGGGGAGGCCCGGCCGGCAGGTGGACACGCGGGCACCGCCAGCTCGGCGGCAGAGTGAGGAAAGGGGGGGCGGGGCAGACACCTCGACAGCCGGGCGACGCGCGCGCGCTGGCGGCTCGTCACCAGAGGTCGCGAGTGCGAGAGGCCAGGCCGGCAGGTGGACACGCGGGCACCCGCAGCTCGTCGGCAGGGTTAGGGAAGGGGGGGAGGGGATAGAGCGCCGTCCGGCTGGTCGACCCGCGGGCACTGCCAGGCGGGCGACGGGCGCGCGCTGGCGGCTGGGCGGGCGAGGTCGCCAGTGGGAGAGGCCCGGCCGGCAGGTGCCCGCGGGCAACGCCAGCTGGGCGGCAGAGTGAGGGGAGGAGCGGGGGAGGGGCAGACAGCCTGACAGCCGGGCGACGGGCGCGCGCTGGCGGCTCGGCGGGCGAGGTCGCGAGTGGGAGAGCCCCGGTCGCAGGTGGCCCCGCGGGCACCCGCAGCTCGTCGACAGAGTTAGGGAAGTGGGGGGAGGGGATAGAGCCCCGTCGGGCTCGTCGACCCGCGGCTCCTGGCGGCTCTGCGGCCGAGTTAGGGAAGGAGGGGGGGAGGGGCAGACTCCCTGACAGCCGGGCGATGCGCGCGCGCCGGCGGCTCGGCGGCACAGGTCGCGAGTGGGGGAGGCCCGGCCGGCAGGTGGACACGCGGGCACCGCCAGCTCGGCGGCAGAGTGAGGAAAGGGGGGGGAGGGGCAGACACCTAGACAGCCGGGCGACGCGCGCGCGCCGGCGGCTCGTGACCAGAGGTCGCGTGTAGGGGAGCAACGGCCGGCAGGTGGACCCGCGGGCACCGCCAGCTCGGCGGCAGAGTGAGGGAAGGAGGGGGAGGGGCGGATTCCAAGCCAGGCGGGCGACGCGCGCGCGCTGGCGTCTCGTCACCAGAGATCGCGAGTGCGAGAGGCCCGGCCGGCAGGTGGACACGCGGGCACCGCCGGCTCGGCGGCAGAGTCAGGGAAGTGGGGGGAGGGGATAGAGCCCCGTCGGGCTCGTCGACCCGCGGCTCCTGGCGGCTCTGCGGCCGAGTTGGGGAAGGAGGGGGGGAGGGGCAGACTCCCTGACAGCCGGGCGATGCGCGCGCGCCGGCGGCTCGGCGGCACAGGTCGCGAGTGGGGGAGGCCCGGCCGGCAGGTGGACACGCGGGCACCGCCAGCTCGGCGGCAGAGTGAGGAAAGGGGGGGCGGGGCAGACACCTCGACAGCCGGGCGATGCGCGCGCGCTGGCGGCTCGTCACCAGAGGTCGCGAGTGCGAGAGGCCCGGCCGGCAGGTGGACACGGGGGCACCGCCGGCTCGGCGGCAGAGTCAGGGAAGTGGGGGGAGGGGATAGAGCCCCGTCGGGCTCGTCGACCCGCGGCTCCTGGCGGCTCTGCGGCCGAGTTGGGGAAGGAGGGGGGGAGGGGCAGACTCCCTGACAGCCGGGCGATGCGCGCGCGCCGGCGGCTCGGCGGCACAGGTCGCGAGTGGGGGAGGCCCGGCCGGCAGGTGGACACGCGGGCACCGCCAGCTCGGCGGCAGAGTGAGGAAAGGGGGGGCGGGGCAGACACCTCGACAGCCGGGCGACGCGCGCGCGCTGGCGGCTCGTCACCAGAGGTCGGGAGTGCGAGAGGCCAGGCCGGCAGGTGGACACGCGGGCACCCGCAGCTCGTCGGCAGGGTTAGGGAAGGGGGGGAGGGGATAGAGCCCCGTCCGGCTGGTCGACCCGCGGGCACTGCCAGGCGGGCGACGGGCGCGCGCTGGCGGCTGGGCGGGCGAGGTCGCCAGTGGGAGAGGCCCGGCCGGCAGGTGCCCGCGGGCAACGCCAGCTGGGCGGCAGAGTGAGGGGAGGAGCGGGGGAGGGGCCGACAGCCTGACAGCCGGGCGACGGGCGCGCGCTGGCGGCTCGGCGGGCGAGGTCGCGAGTGGGAGAGCCCCGGTCGCAGGTGGCCCCGCGGGCACCCGCAGCTCGTCGACAGAGTTAGGGAAGTGGGGGGAGGGGATAGAGCCCCGTCGGGCTCGTCGACCCGCGGCTCCTGGCGGCTCTGCGGCCGAGTTAGGGAAGGAGGGGGGGAGGGGCAGACTCCCTGACAGCCGGGCGATGCGCGCGCGCCGGCGGCTCGGCGGCACAGGTCGCGAGTGGGGGAGGCCCGGCCGGCAGGTGGACACGCGGGCACCGCCAGCTCGGCGGCAGAGTGAGGAAAGGGGGGGGAGGGGCAGACACCTAGACAGCCGGGCGACGCGCGCGCGCCGGCGGCTCGTGACCAGAGGTCGCGTGTAGGGGAGCAACGGCCGGCAGGTGGACCCGCGGGCACCGCCAGCTCGGCGGCAGAGTGAGGGAAGGAGGGGGAGGGGCGGATTCCAAGCCAGGCGGGCGACGCGCGCGCGCTGGCGTCTCGTCACCAGAGATCGCGAGTGCGAGAGGCCCGGCCGGCAGGTGGACACGCGGGCACCGCCGGCTCGGCGGCAGAGTCAGGGAAGTGGGGGGAGGGGATAGAGCCCCGTCGGGCTCGTCGACCCGCGGCTCCTGGCGGCTCTGCGGCCGAGTTGGGGAAGGAGGGGGGGAGGGGCAGACTCCCTGACAGCCGGGCGATGCGCGCGCGCCGGCGGCTCGGCGGCACAGGTCGCGAGTGGGGGAGGCCCGGCCGGCAGGTGGACACGCGGGCACCGCCAGCTCGGCGGCAGAGTGAGGAAAGGGGGGGCGGGGCAGACACCTCGACAGCCGGGCGACGCGCGCGCGCTGGCGGCTCGTCACCAGAGGTCGCGAGTGCGAGAGGCCAGGCCGGCAGGTGGACACGCGGGCACCCGCAGCTCGTCGGCAGGGTTAGGGAAGGGGGGAGGGGATAGAGCCCCGTCCGGCTGGTCGACCCGCGGGCACTGCCAGGCGGGCGACGGGCGCGCGCTGGCGGCTGGGCGGGCGAGGTCGCCAGTGGGAGAGGCCCGGCCGGCAGGTGCCCGCGGGCAACGCCAGCTGGGCGGCAGAGTGAGGGGAGGAGCGGGGGAGGGGCAGACAGCCTGACAGCCGGGCGACGGGCGCGCGCTGGCGGCTCGGCGGGCGAGGTCGCGAGTGGGAGAGCCCCGGTCGCAGGTGGACCCGCGGGCACCCGCAGCTCGTCGACAGAGCTAGGGAAGTGGGGGGAGGGGATAGAGCCCCGTCGGGCTCGTCGACCCGCGGCTCCTGGCGGCTCTGCGGCCGAGTTAGGGAAGGAGGGGGGGAGGGGCAGACTCCCTGACAGCCGGGCGATGCGCGCGCGCCGGCGGCTCGGCGGCACAGGTCGCGAGTGGGGGAGGCCCGGCCGGCAGGTGGACACGCGGGCACCGCCAGCTCGGCGGCAGAGTGAGGAAAGGGGGGGGAGGGGCAGACACCTAGACAGCCGGGCGACGCGCGCGCGCCGGCGGCTCGTGACCAGAGGTCGCGTGTAGGGGAGCACCGGCCGGCAGGTGGACCCGCGGGCACCGCCAGCTCGGCGGCAGAGTGAGGGAAGGAGGGGGAGGGGCGGATTCCAAGCCAGGCGGGCGACGCGCGCGCGCTGGCGTCTCGTCACCAGAGATCGCGAGTGCGAGAGGCCCGGCCGGCAGGTGGACACGCGGGCACCGCCGGCTCGGCGGCAGAGTCAGGGAAGTGGGGGGAGGGGATAGAGCCCCGTCGGGCTCGTCGACCCGCGGCTCCTGGCGGCTCTGCGGCCGAGTTGGGGAAGGAGGGGGGGAGGGGCAGACTCCCTGACAGCCGGGCGATGCGCGGGCGCCGGCGGCTCGGCGGCACAGGTCGCGAGTGGGGGAGGCCCGGCCGGCAGGTGGACACGCGGGCACCGCCAGCTCGGCGGCAGAGTGAGGAAAGGGGGGGCGGGGCAGACACCTCGACAGCCGGGCGATGCGCGCGCGCTGGCGGCTCGTCACCAGAGGTCGCGAGTGCGAGAGGCCCGGCCGGCAGGTGGACACGCGGGCACCGCCAGCTCGGCGGCAGAGTGAGGAAAGGGGGGGCGGGGCAGACACCTCGACAGCCGGGCGACGCGCGCGCGCTGGCGGCTCGTCACCAGAGGTCGCGAGTGCGAGAGGCCCGGCCGGCAGGTGGACACGGGGGCACCGCCGGCTCGGCGGCAGAGTCAGGGAAGTGGGGGGAGGGGATAGAGCCCCGTCGGGCTCGTCGACCCGCGGCTCCTGGCGGCTCTGCGGCCGAGTTGGGGAAGGAGGGGGGGAGGGGCAGACTCCCTGACAGCCGGGCGATGCGCGCGCGCCGGCGGCTCGGCGGCACAGGTCGCGAGTGGGGGAGGCCCGGCCGGCAGGTGGACACGCGGGCACCGCCAGCTCGGCGGCAGAGTGAGGAAAGGGGGGGCGGGGCAGACACCTCGACAGCCGGGCGACGCGCGCGCGCTGGCGGCTCGTCACCAGAGGTCGCGAGTGCGACAGGCCCGGCCGGCAGGTGGACACGCGGGCACCCGCAGCTCGTCGGCAGTGTTAGGGAAGGGGGGGGAGGGGATAGAGCCCCGTCCGGCTGGTCGACCCGCGGGCACTGCCAGGCGGGCGACGGGCGCGCGCTGGCGGCTGGGCGGGCGAGGTCGCCAGTGGGAGAGGCCCGGCCGGCAGGTGCCCGCGGGCAACGCCAGCTGGGCGGCAGAGTGAGGGGAGGAGCGGGGGAGGGGCAGACAGCCTGACAGCCGGGCGACGGGCGCGCGCTGGCGGCTCGGCGGGCGAGGTCGCGAGTGGGAGAGCCCCGGTCGCAGGTGGCCCCGCGGGCACCCGCAACTCGTCGACAGAGTTAGGGAAGTGGGGGGAGGGGATAGAGCCCCGTCGGGCTCGTCGACCCGCGGCTCCTGGCGGCTCTGCGGCCGAGTTAGGGAAGGAGGGGGGGAGGGGCAGACTCCCTGACAGCCGGGCGATGCGCGCGCGCCGGCGGCTCGGCGGCACAGGTCGCGAGTGGGGGAGGCCCGGCCGGCAGGTGGACACGCGGGCACCGCCAGCTCGGCGGCAGAGTGAGGAAAGGGGGGGAGGGGCAGACACCTAGACAGCCGGGCGACGCGCGCGCGCCGGCGGCTCGTGACCAGAGGTCGCGTGTAGGGGAGCACCGGCCGGCAGGTGGACCCGCGGGCACCGCCAGCTCGGCGGCAGAGTGAGGGAAGGAGGGGGAGGGGCGGATTCCAAGCCAGGCGGGCGACGCGCGCGCGCTGGCGTCTCGTCACCAGAGATCGCGAGTGCGAGAGGCCCGGCCGGCAGGTGGACACGCGGGCACCGCCGGCTCGGCGGCAGAGTCAGGGAAGTGGGGGGAGGGGATAGAGCCCCGTCGGGCTCGTCGACCCGCGGCTCCTGGCGGCTCTGCGGCCGAGTTGGGGAAGGAGGGGGGGAGGGGCAGACTCCCTGACAGCCGGGCGATGCGCGCGCGCCGGCGGCTCGGCGGCACAGGTCGCGAGTGGGGGAGGCCCGGCCGGCAGGTGGACACGCGGGCACCGCCAGCTCGGCGGCAGAGTGAGGAAAGGGGGGGCGGGGCAGACACCTCGACAGCCGGGCGACGCGCGCGCGCTGGCGGCTCGTCACCAGAGGTCGCGAGTGCGAGAGGCCCGGCCGGCAGGTGGACACGGGGGCACCGCCGGCTCGGCGGCAGAGTCAGGGAAGTGGGGGGAGGGGATAGAGCCCCGTCGGGCTCGTCGACCCGCGGCTCCTGGCGGCTCTGCGGCCGAGTTGGGGAAGGAGGGGGGAGGGGCAGACTCCCTGACAGCCGGGCGATGCGCGCGCGCCGGCGGCTCGGCGGCACAGGTCGCGAGTGGGGGAGGCCCGGCCGGCAGGTGGACACGCGGGCACCGCCAGCTCGGCGGCAGAGTGAGGAAAGGGGGGGCGGGGCAGACACCTCGACAGCCGGGCGACGCGCGCGCGCTGGCGGCTCGTCACCAGAGGTCGCGAGTGCGACAGGCCCGGCCGGCAGGTGGACACGCGGGCACCCGCAGCTCGTCGGCAGGGTTAGGGAAGGGGGGGGAGGGGATAGAGCCCCGTCCGGCTGGTCGACCCGCGGGCACTGCCAGGCGGGCGACGGGCGCGCGCTGGCGGCTGGGCGGGCGAGGTCGCCAGTGGGAGAGGCCCGGCCGGCAGGTGCCCGCGGGCAACGCCAGCTGGGCGGCAGAGTGAGGGGAGGAGCGGGGGAGGGGCAGACAGCCTGACAGCCGGGCGACGGGCGCGCGCTGGCGGCTCGGCGGGCGAGGTCGCGAGTGGGAGAGCCCCGGTCGCAGGTGGCCCCGCGGGCACCCGCAGCTCGTCGACAGAGTTAGGGAAGTGGGGGGAGGGGATAGAGCCCCGTCGGGCTCGTCGACCCGCGGCTCCTGGCGGCTCTGCGGACGAGTTAGGGAAGGAGGGGGGGAGGGGCAGACTCCCTGACATCCGGGCGATGCGCGCGCGCCGGCGGCTCGGCGGCACAGGTCGCGAGTGGGGGAGGCCCGGCCGGCAGGTGGACACGCGGGCACCGCCAGCTCGGCGGCAGAGTGAGGAAAGGGGGGGGAGGGGCAGACACCTAGACAGCCGGGCGACGCGCGCGCGCCGGCGGCTCGTGACCAGAGGTCGCGTGTATGGGAGCACCGGCCGGCAGGTGGACCCGCGGGCAGCGCCAGCTCGGCGGCAGAGTGAGGGAAGGAGGGGGAGGGGCGGATTCCAAGCCAGGCGGGCGACGCGAGCGCGCTGGCGTCTCGTCACCAGAGATCGCGAGTGCGAGAGGCCCGGCCGGCAGGTGGACACGCGGGCACCGCCGGCTCGGCGGCAGAGTCAGGGAAGTGGGGGGAGGGGATAGAGCCCCGTCGGGCTCGTCGACCCGCGGCTCCTGGCGGCTCTGCGGCCGAGTTGGGGAAGGAGGGGGGAGGGGCAGACTCCCTGACAGCCGGGCGATGCGCGCGCGCCGGCGGCTCGGCGGCACAGGTCGCGAGTGGGGGAGGCCCGGCCGGCAGGTGGACACGCGGGCACCGCCAGCTCGGCGGCAGAGTGAGGAAAGGGGGGGCGGGGCAGACACCTCGACAGCCGGGCGACGCGCGCGCGCTGGCGGCTCGTCACCAGAGGTCGCGAGTGCGAGAGGCCAGGCCGGCAGGTGGACACGCGGGCACCCGCAGCTCGTCGGCAGGGTTAGGGAATGGGGGGAGGGGATAGAGCCCCGTCCGGCTGGTCGACCCGCGGGCACTGCCAGGCGGGCGACGGGCGCGCGCTGGCGGCTGGGCGGGCGAGGTCGCCAGTGGGAGAGGCCCGGCCGGCAGGTGCCCGCGGGCAACGCCAGCTGGGCGGCAGAGTGAGGGGAGGAGCGGGGGAGGGGCCGACAGCCTGACAGCCGGGCGACGGGCGCGCGCTGGCGGCTCGGCGGGCGAGGTCGCGAGTGGGAGAGCCCCGGTCGCAGGTGGCCCCGCGGGCACCCGCAGCTCGTCGACAGAGTTAGGGAAGTGGGGGGAGGGGATAGAGCCCCGTCGGGCTCGTCGACCCGCGGCTCCTGGCGGCTCTGCGGCCGAGTTAGGGAAGGAGGGGGGGAGGGGCAGACTCCCTGACAGCCGGGCGATGCGCGCGCGCCGGCGGCTCGGCGGCACAGGTCGCGAGTGGGGGAGGCCCGGCCGGCAGGTGGACACGCGGGCACCGCCAGCTCGGCGGCAGAGTGAGGAAAGGGGGGGGAGGGGCAGACACCTAGACAGCCGGGCGACGCGCGCGCGCCGGCGGCTCGTGACCAGAGGTCGCGTGTAGGGGAGCAACGGCCGGCAGGTGGACCCGCGGGCACCGCCAGCTCGGCGGCAGAGTGAGGGAAGGAGGGGGAGGGGCGGATTCCAAGCCAGGCGGGCGACGCGCGCGCGCTGGCGTCTCGTCACCAGAGATCGCGAGAGCGAGAGGCCCGGCCGGCAGGTGGACACGCGGGCACCGCCGGCTCGGCGGCAGAGTCAGGGAAGTGGGGGGAGGGGATAGAGCCCCGTCGGGCTCGTCGACCCGCGGCTCCTGGCGGCTCTGCGGCCGAGTTGGGGAAGGAGGGGGGGAGGGGCAGACTCCCTGACAGCCGGGCGATGCGCGCGCGCCGGCGGCTCGGCGGCACAGGTCGCGAGTGGGGGAGGCCCGGCCGGCAGGTGGACACGCGGGCACCGCCAGCTCGGCGGCAGAGTGAGGAAAGGGGGGGCGGGGCAGACACCTCGACAGCCGGGCGATGCGCGCGCGCTGGCGGCTCGTCACCAGAGGTCGCGAGTGCGAGAGGCCCGGCCGGCAGGTGGACACGGGGGCACCGCCGGCTCGGCGGCAGAGTCAGGGAAGTGGGGGGAGGGGATAGAGCCCCGTCGGGCTCGTCGACCCGCGGCTCCTGGCGGCTCTGCGGCCGAGTTGGGGAAGGAGGGGGGGAGGGGCAGACTCCCTGACAGCCGGGCGATGCGCGCGCGCCGGCGGCTCGGCGGCACAGGTCGCGAGTGGGGGAGGCCCGGCCGGCAGGTGGACACGCGGGCACCGCCAGCTCGGCGGCAGAGTGAGGAAAGGGGGGGCGGGGCAGACACCTCGACAGCCGGGCGACGCGCGCGCGCTGGCGGCTCGTCACCAGAGGTCGCGAGTGCGAGAGGCCAGGCCGGCAGGTGGACACGCGGGCACCCGCAGCTCGTCGGCAGGGTTAGGGAAGGGGGGGAGGGGATAGAGCCCCGTCCGGCTGGTCGACCCGCGGGCACTGCCAGGCGGGCGACGGGCGCGCGCTGGCGGCTGGGCGGGCGAGGTCGCCAGTGGGAGAGGCCCGGCCGGCAGGTGCCCGCGGGCAACGCCAGCTGGGCGGCAGAGTGAGGGGAGGAGCGGGGGAGGGGCAGACAGCCTGACAGCCGGGCGACGGGCGCGCGCTGGCGGCTCGGCGGGCGAGGTCGCGAGTGGGAGAGCCCCGGTCGCAGGTGGACCCGCGGGCACCCGCAGCTCGTCGACAGAGTTAGGGAAGTGGGGGGAGGGGATAGAGCCCCGTCGGGCTCGTCGACCCGCGGCTCCTGGCGGCTCTGCGGCCGAGTTAGGGAAGGAGGGGGGGAGGGGCAGACTCCCTGACAGCCGGGCGATGCGCGCGCGCCGGCGGCTCGGCGGCACAGGTCGCGAGTGGGGGAGGCCCGGCCGGCAGGTGGACACGCGGGCACCGCCAGCTCGGCGGCAGAGTGAGGAAAGGGGGGGGAGGGGCAGACACCTAGACAGCCGGGCGACGCGCGCGCGCCGGCGGCTCGTGACCAGAGGTCGCGTGTAGGGGAGCAACGGCCGGCAGGTGGACCCGCGGGCACCGCCAGCTCGGCGGCAGAGTGAGGGAAGGAGGGGGAGGGGCGGATTCCAAGCCAGACGGGCGACGCGCGCGCGCTGGCGTCTCGTCACCAGAGATCGCGAGTGCGAGAGGCCCGGCCGGCAGGTGGACACGCGGGCACCGCCGGCTCGGCGGCAGAGTCAGGGAAGTGGGGGGAGGGGATAGAGCCCCGTCGGGCTCGTCGACCCGCGGCTCCTGGCGGCTCTGCGGCCGAGTTGGGGAAGGAGGGGGGGAGGGGCAGACTCCCTGACAGCCGGGCGATGCGCGCGCGCCGGCGGCTCGGCGGCACAGGTCGCGAGTGGGGGAGGCCCGGCCGGCAGGTGGACACGCGGGCACCGCCAGCTCGGCGGCAGAGTGAGGAAAGGGGGGGCGGGGCAGACACCTCGACAGCCGGGCGATGCGCGCGCGCTGGCGGCTCGTCACCAGAGGTCGCGAGTGCGAGAGGCCCGGCCGGCAGGTGGACACGGGGGCACCGCCGGCTCGGCGGCAGAGTCAGGGAAGTGGGGGGAGGGGATAGAGCCCCGTCGGGCTCGTCGACCCGCGGCTCCTGGCGGCTCTGCGGCCGAGTTGGGGAAGGAGGGGGGGAGGGGCAGACTCCCTGACAGCCGGGCGATGCGCGCGCGCCGGCGGCTCGGCGGCACAGGTCGCGAGTGGGGGAGGCCCGGTCGGCAGGTGGACACGCGGGCACCGCCAGCTCGGCGGCAGAGTGAGGAAAGGGGGGGCGGGGCAGACACCTCGACAGCCGGGCGACGCGCGCGCGCTGGCGGCTCGTCACCAGAGGTCGCGAGTGCGAGAGGCCAGGCCGGCAGGTGGACACGCGGGCACCCGCAGCTCGTCGGCAGGGTTAGGGAAGGGGGGGAGGGGATAGAGCGCCGTCCGGCTGGTCGACCCGCGGGCACTGCCAGGCGGGCGACGGGCGCGCGCTGGCGGCTGGGCGGGCGAGGTCGCCAGTGGGAGAGGCCCGGCCGGCAGGTGCCCGCGGGCAACGCCAGCTGGGCGGCAGAGTGAGGGGAGGAGCGGGGGAGGGGCAGACAGCCTGACAGCCGGGCGACGGGCGCGCGCTGGCGGCTCGGCGGGCGAGGTCGCGAGTGGGAGAGCCCCGGTCGCAGGTGGCCCCGCGGGCACCCGCAGCTCATCGACAGAGTTAGGGAAGTGGGGGGAGGGGATAGAGCCCCGTCGGGCTCGTCGACCCGCGGCTCCTGGCGGCTCTGCGGCCGAGTTAGGGAAGGAGGGGGGGAGGGGCAGACTCCCTGACAGCCGGGCGATGCGCGCGCGCCGGCGGCTCGGCGGCACAGGTCGCGAGTGGGGGAGGCCCGGCCGGCAGGTGGACACGCGGGCACCGCCAGCTCGGCGGCAGAGTGAGGAAAGGGGGGGGAGGGGCAGACACCTAGACAGCCGGGCGACGCGCGCGCGCCGGCGGCTCGTGACCAGAGGTCGCGTGTAGGGGAGCAACGGCCGGCAGGTGGACCCGCGGGCACCGCCAGCTCGGCGGCAGAGTGAGGGAAGGAGGGGGAGGGGCGGATTCCAAGCCAGGCGGGCGACGCGCGCGCGCTGGCGTCTCGTCACCAGAGATCGCGAGTGCGAGAGGCCCGGCCGGCAGGTGGACACGCGGGCACCGCCGGCTCGGCGGCAGAGTCAGGGAAGTGGGGGGAGGGGATAGAGCCCCGTCGGGCTCGTCGACCCGCGGCTCCTGGCGGCTCTGCGGCCGAGTTGGGGAAGGAGGGGGGGAGGGGCAGACTCCCTGACAGCCGGGCGATGCGCGCGCGCCGGCGGCTCGGCGGCACAGGTCGCGAGTGGGGGAGGCCCGGCCGGCAGGTGGACACGCGGGCACCGCCAGCTCGGCGGCAGAGTGAGGAAAGGGGGGGCGGGGCAGACACCTCGACAGCCGGGCGATGCGCGCGCGCTGGCGGCTCGTCACCAGAGGTCGCGAGTGCGAGAGGCCCGGCCGGCAGGTGGACACGCGGGCACCGCCAGCTCGGCGGCAGAGTGAGGAAAGGGGGGGCGGGGCAGACACCTCGACAGCCGGGCGACGCGCGCGCGCTGGCGGCTCGTCACCAGAGGTCGCGAGTGCGAGAGGCCCGGCCGGCAGGTGGACACGGGGGCACCGCCGGCTCGGCGGCAGAGTCAGGGAAGTGGGGGGAGGGGATAGAGCCCCGTCGGGCTCGTCGACCCGCGGCTCCTGGCGGCTCTGCGGCCGAGTTGGGGAAGGAGGGGGGGAGGGGCAGACTCCCTGACAGCCGGGCGATGCGCGCGCGCCGGCGGCTCGGCGGCACAGGTCGCGAGTGGGGGAGGCCCGGCCGGCAGGTGGACACGCGGGCACCGCCAGCTCGGCGGCAGAGTGAGGAAAGGGGGGGCGGGGCAGACACCTCGACAGCCGGGCGATGCGCGCGCGCTGGCGGCTCGTCACCAGAGGTCGCGAGTGCGAGAGGCCCGGCCGGCAGGTGGACACGCGGGCACCGCCAGCTCGGCGGCAGAGTGAGGAAAGGGGGGGCGGGGCAGACACCTCGACAGCCGGGCGACGCGCGCGCGCTGGCGGCTCGTCACCAGAGGTCGCGAGTGCGAGAGGCCCGGCCGGCAGGTGGACACGGGGGCACCGCCGGCTCGGCGGCAGAGTCAGGGAAGTGGGGGGAGGGGATAGAGCCCCGTCGGGCTCGTCGACCCGCGGCTCCTGGCGGCTCTGCGGCCGAGTTGGGGAAGGAGGGGGGAGGGGCAGACTCCCTGACAGCCGGGCGATGCGCGCGCGCCGGCGGCTCGGCGGCACAGGTCGCGAGTGGGGGAGGCCCGGCCGGCAGGTGGACACGCGGGCACCGCCAGCTCGGCGGCAGAGTGAGGAAAGGGGGGGCGGGGCAGACACCTCGACAGCCGGGCGACGCGCGCGCGCTGGCGGCTCGTCACCAGAGGTCGCGAGTGCGACAGGCCCGGCCGGCAGGTGGACACGCGGGCACCCGCAGCTCGTCGGCAGGGTTAGGGAAGGGGGGGGAGGGGATAGAGCCCCGTCCGGCTGGTCGACCCGCGGGCACTGCCAGGCGGGCGACGGGCGCGCGCTGGCGGCTGGGCGGGCGAGGTCGCCAGTGGGAGAGGCCCGGCCGGCAGGTGCCCGCGGGCAACGCCAGCTGGGCGGCAGAGTGAGGGGAGGAGCGGGGGAGGGGCAGACAGCCTGACAGCCGGGCGACGGGCGCGCGCTGGCGGCTCGGCGGGCGAGGTCGCGAGTGGGAGAGCCCCGGTCGCAGGTGGCCCCGCGGGCACCCGCAGCTCGTCGACAGAGTTAGGGAAGTGGGGGGAGGGGATAGAGCCCCGTCGGGCTCGTCGACCCGCGGCTCCTGGCGGCTCTGCGGCCGAGTTAGGGAAGGAGGGGGGGAGGGGCAGACTCCCTGACAGCCGGGCGATGCGCGCGCGCCGGCGGCTCGGCGGCACAGGTCGCGAGTGGGGGAGGCCCGGCCGGCAGGTGGACACGCGGGCACCGCCAGCTCGGCGGCAGAGTGAGGAAAGGGGGGGGAGGGGCAGACACCTAGACAGCCGGGCGACGCGCGCGCGCCGGCGGCTCGTGACCAGAGGTCGCGTGTAGGGGAGCAACGGCCGGCAGGTGGACCCGCGGGCACCGCCAGCTCGGCGGCAGAGTGAGGGAAGGAGGGGGAGGGGCGGATTCCAAGCCAGGCGGGCGACGCGCGCGCGCTGGCGTCTCGTCACCAGAGATCGCGAGAGCGAGAGGCCCGGCCGGCAGGTGGACACGCGGGCACCGCCGGCTCGGCGGCAGAGTCAGGGAAGTGGGGGGAGGGGATAGAGCCCCGTCGGGCTCGTCGACCCGCGGCTCCTGGCGGCTCTGCGGCCGAGTTGGGGAAGGAGGGGGGGAGGGGCAGACTCCCTGACAGCCGGGCGATTCGCGCGCGCCGGCGGCTCGGCGGCACAGGTCGCGAGTGGGGGAGGCCCGGCCGGCAGGTGGACACGCGGGCACCGCCAGCTCGGCGGCAGAGTGAGGAAAGGGGGGGCGGGGCAGACACCTCGACAGCCGGGCGATGCGCGCGCGCTGGCGGCTCGTCACCAGAGGTCGCGAGTGCGAGAGGCCCGGCCGGCAGGTGGACACGGGGGCACCGCCGGCTCGGCGGCAGAGTCAGGGAAGTGGGGGGAGGGGATAGAGCCCCGTCGGGCTCGTCGACCCGCGGCTCCTGGCGGCTCTGCGGCCGAGTTGGGGAAGGAGGGGGGGAGGGGCAGACTCCCTGACAGCCGGGCGATGCGCGCGCGCCGGCGGCTCGGCGGCACAGGTCGCGAGTGGGGGAGGCCCGGCCGGCAGGTGGACACGCGGGCACCGCCAGCTCGGCGGCAGAGTGAGGAAAGGGGGGGCGGGGCAGACACCTCGACAGCCGGGCGACGCGCGCGCGCTGGCGGCTCGTCACCAGAGGTCGGGAGTGCGAGAGGCCAGGCCGGCAGGTGGACACGCGGGCACCCGCAGCTCGTCGGCAGGGTTAGGGAAGGGGGGGAGGGGATAGAGCCCCGTCCGGCTGGTCGACCCGCGGGCACTGCCAGGCGGGCGACGGGCGCGCGCTGGCGGCTGGGCGGGCGAGGTCGCCAGTGGGAGAGGCCCGGCCGGCAGGTGCCCGCGGGCAACGCCAGCTGGGCGGCAGAGTGAGGGGAGGAGCGGGGGAGGGGCAGACAGCCTGACAGCCGGGCGACGGGCGCGCGCTGGCGGCTCGGCGGGCGAGGTCGCGAGTGGGAGAGCCCCGGTCGCAGGTGGCCCCGCGGGCACCCGCAGCTCGTCGACAGAGTTAGGGAAGTGGGGGGAGGGGATAGAGCCCCGTCGGGCTCGTCGACCCGCGGCTCCTGGCGGCTCTGCGGCCGAGTTAGGGAAGGAGGGGGGGAGGGGCAGACTCCCTGACAGCCGGGCGATGCGCGCGCGCCGGCGGCTCGGCGGCACAGGTCGCGAGTGGGGGAGGCCCGGCCGGCAGGTGGACACGCGGGCACCGCCAGCTCGGCGGCAGAGTGAGGAAAGGGGGGGGAGGGGCAGACACCTAGACAGCCGGGCGACGCGCGCGCGCCGGCGGCTCGTGACCAGAGGTCGCGTGTAGGGGAGCAACGGCCGGCAGGTGGACCCGCGGGCACCGCCAGCTCGGCGGCAGAGTGAGGGAAGGAGGGGGAGGGGCGGATTCCAAGCCAGGCGGGCGACGCGCGCGCGCTGGCGTCTCGTCACCAGAGATCGCGAGTGCGAGAGGCCCGGCCGGCAGGTGGACACGCGGGCACCGCCGGCTCGGCGGCAGAGTCAGGGAAGTGGGGGGAGGGGATAGAGCCCCGTCGGGCTCGTCGACCCGCGGCTCCTGGCGGCTCTGCGGCCGAGTTGGGGAAGGAGGGGGGGAGGGGCAGACTCCCTGACAGCCGGGCGATGCGCGCGCGCCGGCGGCTCGGCGGCACAGGTCGCGAGTGGGGGAGGCCCGGCCGGCAGGTGGACACGCGGGCACCGCCAGCTCGGCGGCAGAGTGAGGAAAGGGGGGGCGGGGCAGACACCTCGACAGCCGGGCGATGCGCGCGCGCTGGCGGCTCGTCACCAGAGGTCGCGAGTGCGAGAGGCCCGGCCGGCAGGTGGACACGGGGGCACCGCCGGCTCGGCGGCAGAGTCAGGGAAGTGGGGGGAGGGGATAGAGCCCCGTCGGGCTCGTCGACCCGCGGCTCCTGGCGGCTCTGCGGCCGAGTTGGGGAAGGAGGGGGGAGGGGCAGACTCCCTGACAGCCGGGCGATGCGCGCGCGCCGGCGGCTCGGCGGCACAGGTCGCGAGTGGGGGAGGCCCGGCCGGCAGGTGGACACGCGGGCACCGCCAGCTCGGCGGCAGAGTGAGGAAAGGGGGGGCGGGGCAGACACCTCGACAGCCGGGCGACGCGCGCGCGCTGGCGGCTCGTCACCAGAGGTCGGGAGTGCGAGAGGCCAGGCCGGCAGGTGGACACGCGGGCACCCGCAGCTCGTCGGCAGGGTTAGGGAAGGGGGGGAGGGGATAGAGCCCCGTCCGGCTGGTCGACCCGCGGGCACTGCCAGGCGGGCGACGGGCGCGCGCTGGCGGCTGGGCGGGCGAGGTCGCCAGTGGGAGAGGCCCGGCCGGCAGGTGCCCGCGGGCAACGCCAGCTGGGCGGCAGAGTGAGGGGAGGAGCGGGGGAGGGGCAGACAGCCTGACAGCCGGGCGACGGGCGCGCGCTGGCGGCTCGGCGGGCGAGGTCGCGAGTGGGAGAGCCCCGGTCGCAGGTGGCCCCGCGGGCACCCGCAGCGCGTCGACAGAGTTAGGGAAGTGGGGGGAGGGGATAGAGCCCCGTCGGGCTCGTCGACCCGCGGCTCCTGGCGGCTCTGCGGCCGAGTTAGGGAAGGAGGGGGGGAGGGGCAGACTCCCTGACAGCCGGGCGATGCGCGCGCGCCGGCGGCTCGGCGGCACAGGTCGCGAGTGGGGGAGGCCCGGCCGGCAGGTGGACACGCGGGCACCGCCAGCTCGGCGGCAGAGTGAGGAAAGGGGGGGGAGGGGCAGACACCTAGACAGCCGGGCGACGCGCGCGCGCCGGCGGCTCGTGACCAGAGGTCGCGTGTAGGGGAGCAACGGCCGGCAGGTGGACCCGCGGGCACCGCCAGCTCGGCGGCAGAGTGAGGGAAGGAGGGGGAGGGGCGGATTCCAAGCCAGGCGGGCGACGCGCGCGCGCTGGCGTCTCGTCACCAGAGATCGCGAGTGCGAGAGGCCCGGCCGGCAGGTGGACACGCGGGCACCGCCGGCTCGGCGGCAGAGTCAGGGAAGTGGGGGGAGGGGATAGAGCCCCGTCGGGCTCGTCGACCCGCGGCTCCTGGCGGCTCTGCGGCCGAGTTGGGGAAGGAGGGGGGGAGGGGCAGACTCCCTGACAGCCGGGCGATGCGCGCGCGCCGGCGGCTCGGCGGCACAGGTCGCGAGTGGGGGAGGCCCGGCCGGCAGGTGGACACGCGGGCACCGCCAGCTCGGCGGCAGAGTGAGGAAAGGGGGGGCGGGGCAGACACCTCGACAGCCGGGCGATGCGCGCGCGCTGGCGGCTCGTCACCAGAGGTCGCGAGTGCGAGAGGCCCGGCCGGCAGGTGGACACGCGGGCACCGCCAGCTCGGCGGCAGAGTGAGGAAAGGGGGGGGAGGGGCAGACACCTCGACAGCCGGGCGACGCGCGCGCGCCGGCGGCTCGTGACCAGAGGTCGCGTGTAGGGGAGCAACGGCCGGCAGGTGGACCCGCGGGCACCGCCAGCTCGGCGGCAGAGTGAGGGAAGGAGGGGGAGGGGCGGATTCCAAGCCAGGCGGGCGACGCGCGCGCGCTGGCGTCTCGTCACCAGAGATCGCGAGTGGGAGAGCCCCGGTCGCAGGTGGCCCCGCGGGCACCCGCAGCTCGTCGACAGAGTTAGGGAAGTGGGGGGAGGGGATAGAGCCCCGTCGGGCTCGTCGACCCGCGGCTCCTGGCGGCTCTGCGGCCGAGTTAGGGAAGGAGGGGGGGAGGGGCAGACTCCCTGACAGCCGGGCGATGCGCGCGCGCCGGCGGCTCGGCGGCACAGGTCGCGAGTGGGGGAGGCCCGGCCGGCAGGTGGACACGCGGGCACCGCCAGCTCGGCGGCAGAGTGAGGAAAGGGGGGGGAGGGGCAGACACCTAGACAGCCGGGCGACGCGCGCGCGCCGGCGGCTCGTGACCAGAGGTCGCGTGTAGGGGAGCAACGGCCGGCAGGTGGACCCGCGGGCACCGCCAGCTCGGCGGCAGAGTGAGGGAAGGAGGGGGAGGGGCGGATTCCAAGCCAGGCGGGCGACGCGCGCGCGCTGGCGTCTCGTCACCAGAGATCGCGAGTGCGAGAGGCCCGGCCGGCAGGTGGACACGCGGGCACCGCCGGCTCGGCGGCAGAGTCAGGGAAGTGGGGGGAGGGGATAGAGCCCCGTCGGGCTCGTCGACCCGCGGCTACTGGCGGCTCTGCGGCCGAGTTGGGGAAGGAGGGGGGGAGGGGCAGACTCCCTGACAGCCGGGCGATGCGCGCGCGCCGGCGGCTCGGCGGCACAGGTCGCGAGTGGGGGAGGCCCGGCCGGCAGGTGGACACGCGGGCACCGCCAGCTCGGCGGCAGAGTGAGGAAAGGGGGGGCGGGGCAGACACCTCGACAGCCGGGCGATGCGCGCGCGCTGGCGGCTCGTCACCAGAGGTCGCGAGTGCGAGAGGCCCGGCCGGCAGGTGGACACGGGGGCACCGCCGGCTCGGCGGCAGAGTCAGGGAAGTGGGGGGAGGGGATAGAGCCCCGTCGGGCTCGTCGACCCGCGGCTCCTGGCGGCTCTGCGGCCGAGTTGGGGAAGGAGGGGGGGAGGGGCAGACTCCCTGACAGCCGGGCGATGCGCGCGCGCCGGCGGCTCGGCGGCACAGGTCGCGAGTGGGGGAGGCCCGGCCGGCAGGTGGACACGCGGGCACCGCCAGCTCGGCGGCAGAGTGAGGAAAGGGGGGGCGGGGCAGACACCTCGACAGCCGGGCGACGCGCGCGCGCTGGCGGCTCGTCACCAGAGGTCGGGAGTGCGAGAGGCCAGGCCGGCAGGTGGACACGCGGGCACCCGCAGCTCGTCGGCAGGGTTAGGGAAGGGGGGGAGGGGATAGAGCCCCGTCCGGCTGGTCGACCCGCGGGCACTGCCAGGCGGGCGACGGGCGCGCGCTGGCGGCTGGGCGGGCGAGGTCGCCAGTGGGAGAGGCCCGGCCGGCAGGTGCCCGCGGGCAACGCCAGCTGGGCGGCAGAGTGAGGGGAGGAGCGGGGGAGGGGCAGACAGCCTGACAGCCGGGCGACGGGCGCGCGCTGGCGGCTCGGCGGGCGAGGTCGCGAGTGGGAGAGCCCCGGTCGCAGGTGGCCCCGCGGGCACCCGCAGCTCGTCGACAGAGTTAGGGAAGTGGGGGGAGGGGATAGAGCCCCGTCGGGCTCGTCGACCCGCGGCTCCTGGCGGCTCTGCGGCCGAGTTAGGGAAGGAGGGGGGGAGGGGCAGACTCCCTGACAGCCGGGCGATGCGCGCGCGCCGGCGGCTCGGCGGCACAGGTCGCGAGTGGGGGAGGCCCGGCCGGCAGGTGGACACGCGGGCACCGCCAGCTCGGCGGCAGAGTGAGGAAAGGGGGGGGAGGGGCAGACACCTAGACAGCCGGGCGACGCGCGCGCGCCGGCGGCTCGTGACCAGAGGTCGCGTGTAGGGGAGCAACGGCCGGCAGGTGGACCCGCGGGCACCGCCAGCTCGGCGGCAGAGTGAGGGAAGGAGGGGGAGGGGCGGATTCCAAGCCAGGCGGGCGACGCGCGCGCGCTGGCGTCTCGTCACCAGAGATCGCGAGTGCGAGAGGCCCGGCCGGCAGGTGGACACGCGGGCACCGCCGGCTCGGCGGCAGAGTCAGGGAAGTGGGGGGAGGGGATAGAGCCCCGTCGGGCTCGTCGACCCGCGGCTCCTGGCGGCTCTGCGGCCGAGTTGGGGAAGGAGGGGGGGAGGGGCAGACTCCCTGACAGCCGGGCGATGCGCGCGCGCCGGCGGCTCGGCGGCACAGGTCGCGAGTGGGGGAGGCCCGGCCGGCAGGTGGACACGCGGGCACCGCCAGCTCGGCGGCAGAGTGAGGAAAGGGGGGGCGGGGCAGACACCTCGACAGCCGGGCGATGCGCGCGCGCTGGCGGCTCGTCACCAGAGGTCGCGAGTGCGAGAGGCCCGGCCGGCAGGTGGACACGGGGGCACCGCCGGCTCGGCGGCAGAGTCAGGGAAGTGGGGGGAGGGGATAGAGCCCCGTCGGGCTCGTCGACCCGCGGCTCCTGGCGGCTCTGCGGCCGAGTTGGGGAAGGAGGGGGGGAGGGGCAGACTCCCTGACAGCCGGGCGATGCGCGCGCGCCGGCGGCTCGGCGGCACAGGTCGCGAGTGGGGGAGGCCCGGCCGGCAGGTGGACACGCGGGCACCGCCAGCTCGGCGGCAGAGTGAGGAAAGGGGGGGCGGGGCAGACACCTCGACAGCCGGGCGACGCGCGCGCGCTGGCGGCTCGTCACCAGAGGTCGCGAGTGCGAGAGGCCAGGCCGGCAGGTGGACACGCGGGCACCCGCAGCTCGTCGGCAGGGTTAGGGAAGGGGGGGAGGGGATAGAGCCCCGTCCGGCTGGTCGACCCGCGGGCACTGCCAGGCGGGCGACGGGCGCGCGCTGGCGGCTGGGCGGGCGAGGTCGCCAGTGGGAGAGGCCCGGCCGGCAGGTGCCCGCGGGCAACGCCAGCTGGGCGGCAGAGTGAGGGGAGGAGCGGGGGAGGGGCAGACAGCCTGACAGCCGGGCGACGGGCGCGCGCTGGCGGCTCGGCGGGCGAGGTCGCGAGTGGGAGAGCCCCGGTCGCAGGTGGCCCCGCGGGCACCCGCAGCTCGTCGACAGAGTTAGGGAAGTGGGGGGAGGGGATAGAGCCCCGTCGGGCTCGTCGACCCGCGGCTCCTGGCGGCTCTGCGGCCGAGTTAGGGAAGGAGGGGGGGAGGGGCAGACTCCCTGACAGCCGGGCGATGCGCGCGCGCCGGCGGCTCGGCGGCACAGGTCGCGAGTGGGGGAGGCCCGGCCGGCAGGTGGACACGCGGGCACCGCCAGCTCGGCGGCAGAGTGAGGAAAGGGGGGGGAGGGGCAGACACCTAGACAGCCGGGCGACGCGCGCGCGCCGGCGGCTCGTGACCAGAGGTCGCGTGTAGGGGAGCAACGGCCGGCAGGTGGACCCGCGGGCACCGCCAGCTCGGCGGCAGAGTGAGGGAAGGAGGGGGAGGGGCGGATTCCAAGCCAGGCGGGCGACGCGCGCGCGCTGGCGTCTCGTCACCAGAGATCGCGAGTGCGAGAGGCCCGGCCGGCAGGTGGACACGCGGGCACCGCCGGCTCGGCGGCAGAGTCAGGGAAGTGGGGGGAGGGGATAGAGCCCCGTCGGGCTCGTCGACCCGCGGCTCCTGGCGGCTCTGCGGCCGAGTTGGGGAAGGAGGGGGGGAGGGGCAGACTCCCTGACAGCCGGGCGATGCGCGCGCGCCGGCGGCTCGGCGGCACAGGTCGCGAGTGGGGGAGGCCCGGCCGGCAGGTGGACACGCGGGCACCGCCAGCTCGGCGGCAGAGTGAGGAAAGGGGGGGCGGGGCAGACACCTCGACAGCCGGGCGATGCGCGCGCGCTGGCGGCTCGTCACCAGAGGTCGCGAGTGCGAGAGGCCCGGCCGGCAGGTGGACACGGGGGCACCGCCGGCTCGGCGGCAGAGTCAGGGAAGTGGGGGCAGGGGATAGAGCCCCGTCGGGCTCGTCGACCCGCGGCTCCTGGCGGCTCTGCGGCCGAGTTGGGGAAGGAGGGGGGGAGGGGCAGACTCCCTGACAGCCGGGCGATGCGCGCGCGCCGGCGGCTCGGCGGCACAGGTCGCGAGTGGGGGAGGCCCGGCCGGCAGGTGGACACGCGGGCACCGCCAGCTCGGCGGCAGAGTGAGGAAAGGGGGGGCGGGGCAGACACCTCGACAGCCGGGCGACGCGCGCGCGCTGGCGGCTCGTCACCAGAGGTCGGGAGTGCGAGAGGCCAGGCCGGCAGGTGGACACGCGGGCACCCGCAGCTCGTCGGCAGGGTTAGGGAAGGGGGGGAGGGGATAGAGCCCCGTCCGGCTGGTCGACCCGCGGGCACTGCCAGGCGGGCGACGGGCGCGCGCTGGCGGCTGGGCGGGCGAGGTCGCCAGTGGGAGAGGCCCGGCCGGCAGGTGCCCGCGGGCAACGCCAGCTGGGCGGCAGAGTGAGGGGAGGAGCGGGGGAGGGGCAGACAGCCTGACAGCCGGGCGACGGGCGCGCGCTGGCGGCTCGGCGGGCGAGGTCGCGAGTGGGAGAGCCCCGGTCGCAGGTGGCCCCGCGGGCACCCGCAGCTCGTCGACAGAGTTAGGGAAGTGGGGGGAGGGGATAGAGCCCCGTCGGGCTCGTCGACCCGCGGCTCCTGGCGGCTCTGCGGCCGAGTTAGGGAAGGAGGGGGGGAGGGGCAGACTCCCTGACAGCCGGGCGATGCGCGCGCGCCGGCGGCTCGGCGGCACAGGTCGCGAGTGGGGGAGGCCCGGCCGGCAGGTGGACACGCGGGCACCGCCAGCTCGGCGGCAGAGTGAGGAAAGGGGGGGGAGGGGCAGACACCTAGACAGCCGGGCGACGCGCGCGCGCCGGCGGCTCGTGACCAGAGGTCGCGTGTAGGGGAGCAACGGCCGGCAGGTGGACCCGCGGGCACCGCCAGCTCGGCGGCAGAGTGAGGGAAGGAGGGGGAGGGGCGGATTCCAAGCCAGGCGGGCGACGCGCGCGCGCTGGCGTCTCGTCACCAGAGATCGCGAGTGCGAGAGGCCCGGCCGGCAGGTGGACACGCGGGCACCGCCGGCTCGGCGGCAGAGTCAGGGAAGTGGGGGGAGGGGATAGAGCCCCGTCGGGCTCGTCGACCCGCGGCTCCTGGCGGCTCTGCGGCCGAGTTGGGGAAGGAGGGGGGAGGGGCAGACTCCCTGACAGCCGGGCGATGCGCGCGCGCCGGCGGCTCGGCGGCACAGGTCGCGAGTGGGGGAGGCCCGGCCGGCAGGTGGACACGCGGGCACCGCCAGCTCGGCGGCAGAGTGAGGAAAGGGGGGGCGGGGCAGACACCTCGACAGCCGGGCGATGCGCGCGCGCTGGCGGCTCGTCACCAGAGGTCGCGAGTGCGAGAGGCCCGGCCGGCAGGTGGACACGGGGGCACCGCCGGCTCGGCGGCAGAGTCAGGGAAGTGGGGGGAGGGGATAGAGCCCCGTCGGGCTCGTCGACCCGCGGCTCCTGGCGGCTCTGCGGCCGAGTTGGGGAAGGAGGGGGGGAGGGGCAGACTCCCTGACAGCCGGGCGATGCGCGCGCGCCGGCGGCTCGGCGGCACAGGTCGCGAGTGGGGGAGGCCCGGCCGGCAGGTGGACACGCGGGCACCGCCAGCTCGGCGGCAGAGTGAGGAAAGGGGGGGCGGGGCAGACACCTCGACAGCCGGGCGACGCGCGCGCGCTGGCGGCTCGTCACCAGAGGTCGGGAGTGCGAGAGGCCAGGCCGGCAGGTGGACACGCGGGCACCCGCAGCTCGTCGGCAGGGTTAGGGAAGGGGGGGAGGGGATAGAGCCCCGTCCGGCTGGTCGACCCGCGGGCACTGCCAGGCGGGCGATGGGCGCGCGCTGGCGGCTGGGCGGGCGAGGTCGCCAGTGGGAGAGGCCCGGCCGGCAGGTGCCCGCGGGCAACGCCAGCTGGGCGGCAGAGTGAGGGGAGGAGCGGGGGAGGGGCAGACAGCCTGACAGCCGGGCGACGGGCGCGCGCTGGCGGCTCGGCGGGCGAGGTCGCGAGTGGGAGAGCCCCGGTCGCAGGTGGCCCCGCGGGCACCCGCAGCTCGTCGACAGAGTTAGGGAAGTGGGGGGAGGGGATAGAGCCCCGTCGGGCTCGTCGACCCGCGGCTCCTGGCGGCTCTGCGGCCGAGTTAGGGAAGGAGGGGGGGAGGGGCAGACTCCCTGACAGCCGGGCGATGCGCGCGCGCCGGCGGCTCGGCGGCACAGGTCGCGAGTGGGGGAGGCCCGGCCGGCAGGTGGACACGCGGGCACCGCCAGCTCGGCGGCAGAGTGAGGAAAGGGGGGGGAGGGGCAGACACCTAGACAGCCGGGCGACGCGCGCGCGCCGGCGGCTCGTGACCAGAGGTCGCGTGTAGGGGAGCAACGGCCGGCAGGTGGACCCGCGGGCACCGCCAGCTCGGCGGCAGAGTGAGGGAAGGAGGGGGAGGGGCGGATTCCAAGCCAGGCGGGCGACGCGCGCGCGCTGGCGTCTCGTCACCAGAGATCGCGAGTGCGAGAGGCCCGGCCGGCAGGTGGACACGCGGGCACCGCCGGCTCGGCGGCAGAGTCAGGGAAGTGGGGGGAGGGGATAGAGCCCCGTCGGGCTCGTCGACCCGCGGCTCCTGGCGGCTCTGCGGCCGAGTTGGGGAAGGAGGGGGGGAGGGGCAGACTCCCTGACAGCCGGGCGATGCGCGCGCGCCGGCGGCTCGGCGGCACAGGTCGCGAGTGGGGGAGGCCCGGCCGGCAGGTGGACACGCGGGCACCGCCAGCTCGGCGGCAGAGTGAGGAAAGGGGGGGCGGGGCAGACACCTCGACAGCCGGGCAACGCGCGCGCGCTGGCGGCTCGTCACCAGAGGTCGCGAGTGCGAGAGGCCCGGCCGGCAGGTGGACACGGGGGCACCGCCGGCTCGGCGGCAGAGTCAGGGAAGTGGGGGGAGGGGATAGAGCCCCGTCGGGCTCGTCGACCCGCGGCTCCTGGCGGCTCTGCGGCCGAGTTGGGGAAGGAGGGGGGGAGGGGCAGACTCCCTGACAGCCGGGCGATGCGCGCGCGCCGGCGGCTCGGCGGCACAGGTCGCGAGTGGGGGAGGCCCGGCCGGCAGGTGGACACGCGGGCACCGCCAGCTCGGCGGCAGAGTGAGGAAAGGGGGGGCGGGGCAGACACCTCGACAGCCGGGCGACGCGCGCGCGCTGGCGGCTCGTCACCAGAGGTCGGGAGTGCGAGAGGCCAGGCCGGCAGGTGGACACGCGGGCACCCGCAGCTCGTCGGCAGGGTTAGGGAAGGGGGGGAGGGGATAGAGCCCCGTCCGGCTGGTCGACCCGCGGGCACTGCCAGGCGGGCGACGGGCGCGCGCTGGCGGCTGGGCGGGCGAGGTCGCCAGTGGGAGAGGCCCGGCCGGCAGGTGCCCGCGGGCAACGCCAGCTGGGCGGCAGAGTGAGGGGAGGAGCGGGGGAGGGGCAGACAGCCTGACAGCCGGGCGACGGGCGCGCGCTGGCGGCTCGGCGGGCGAGGTCGCGAGTGGGAGAGCCCCGGTCGCAGGTGGCCCCGCGGGCACCCGCAGCTCGTCGACAGAGTTAGGGAAGTGGGGGGAGGGGATAGAGCCCCGTCGGGCTCGTCGACCCGCGGCTCCTGGCGGCTCTGCGGCCGAGTTAGGGAAGGAGGGGGGGAGGGGCAGACTCCCTGACAGCCGGGCGATGCGCGCGCGCCGGCGGCTCGGCGGCACAGGTCGCGAGTGGGGGAGGCCCGGCCGGCAGGTGGACACGCGGGCACCGCCAGCTCGGCGGCAGAGTGAGGAAAGGGGGGGGAGGGGCAGACACCTAGACAGCCGGGCGACGCGCGCGCGCCGGCGGCTCGTGACCAGAGGTCGCGTGTAGGGGAGCAACGGCCGGCAGGTGGACCCGCGGGCACCGCCAGCTCGGCGGCAGAGTGAGGGAAGGAGGGGGAGGGGCGGATTCCAAGCCAGGCGGGCGACGCGCGCGCGCTGGCGTCTCGTCACCAGAGATCGCGAGTGCGAGAGGCCCGGCCGGCAGGTGGACACGCGGGCACCGCCGGCTCGGCGGCAGAGTCAGGGAAGTGGGGGGAGGGGATAGAGCCCCGTCGGGCTCGTCGACCCGCGGCTCCTGGCGGCTCTGCGGCCGAGTTGGGGAAGGAGGGGGGGAGGGGCAGACTCCCTGACAGCCGGGCGATGCGCGCGCGCCGGCGGCTCGGCGGCACAGGTCGCGAGTGGGGGAGGCCCGGCCGGCAGGTGGACACGCGGGCACCGCCAGCTCGGCGGCAGAGTGAGGAAAGGGGGGGCGGGGCAGACACCTCGACAGCCGGGCGATGCGCGCGCGCTGGCGGCTCGTCACCAGAGGTCGCGAGTGCGAGAGGCCCGGCCGGCAGGTGGACACGGGGGCACCGCCGGCTCGGCGGCAGAGTCAGGGAAGTGGGGGGAGGGGATAGAGCCCCGTCGGGCTCGTCGACCCGCGGCTCCTGGCGGCTCTGCGGCCGAGTTGGGGAAGGAGGGGGGGAGGGGCAGACTCCCTGACAGCCGGGCGATGCGCGCGCGCCGGCGGCTCGGCGGC
The DNA here is from genome assembly GCF_054371585.1 of Giraffa tippelskirchi. Classification (NCBI taxonomy): domain Eukaryota; kingdom Metazoa; phylum Chordata; class Mammalia; order Artiodactyla; family Giraffidae; genus Giraffa; species Giraffa tippelskirchi. Next base: position 70,030,955 of record NC_137282.1, read on the forward strand.
ACAGGTCGCGAGTGGGGGAGGCCCGGCCGGCAGGTGGACACGCGGGCACCGCCAGCTCGGCGGCAGAGTGAGGAAAGGGGGGGCGGGGCAGACACCTCGACAGCCGGGCGACGCGCGCGCGCTGGCGGCTCGTCACCAGAGGTCGGGAGTGCGAGAGGCCAGGACGGCAGGTGGACACGCGGGCACCCGCAGCTCGTCGGCAGGGTTAGGGAAGGGGGGGAGGGGATAGAGCCCCGTCCGGCTGGTCGACCCGCGGGCACTGCCAGGCGGGCGACGGGCGCGCGCTGGCGGCTGTGCGGGCGAGGTCGCCAGTGGGAGAGGCCCGGCCGGCAGGTGCCCGCGGGCAACGCCAGCTGGGCGGCAGAGTGAGGGGAGGAGCGGGGGAGGGGCAGACAGCCTGACAGCCGGGCGACGGGCGCGCGCTGGCGGCTCGGCGGGCGAGGTCGCGAGTGGGAGAGCCCCGGTCGCAGGTGGCCCCGCGGGCACCCGCAGCTCGTCGACAGAGTTAGGGAAGTGGGGGGAGGGGATAGAGCCCCGTCGGGCTCGTCGACCCGCGGCTCCTGGCGGCTCTGCGGCCGAGTTAGGGAAGGAGGGGGGGAGGGGCAGACTCCCTGACAGCCGGGCGATGCGCGCGCGCCGGCGGCTCGGCGGCACAGGTCGCGAGTGGGGGAGGCCCGGCCGGCAGGTGGACACGCGGGCACCGCCAGCTCGGCGGCAGAGTGAGGAAAGGGGGGGGAGGGGCAGACACCTAGACAGCCGGGCGACGCGCGCGCGCCGGCGGCTCGTGACCAGAGGTCGCGTGTAGGGGAGCAACGGCCGGCAGGTGGACCCGCGGGCACCGCCAGCTCGGCGGCAGAGTGAGGGAAGGAGGGGGAGGGGCGGATTCCAAGCCAGGCGGGCGACGCGCGCGCGCTGGCGTCTCGTCACCAGAGATCGCGAGTGCGAGAGGCCCGGCCGGCAGGTGGACACGCGGGCACCGCCGGCTCGGCGGCAGAGTCAGGGAAGTGGGGGGAGGGGATAGAGCCCCGTCGGGCTCGTCGACCCGCGGCTCCTGGCGGCTCTGCGGCCGAGTTGGGGAAGGAGGGGGGGAGGGGCAGACTCCCTGACAGCCGGGCGATGCGCGCGCGCCGGCGGCTCGGCGGCACAGGTCGCGAGTGGGGGAGGCCCGGCCGACAGGTGGACACGCGTGCACCGCCAGCTCGGCGGCAGAGTGAGGAAAGGGGGGGCGGGGCAGACACCTCGACAGCCGGGCGACGCGCGCGCGCTGGCGGCTCGTCACCAGAGGTCGCGAGTGCGAGAGGCCCGGCCGGCAGGTGGACACGGGGGCACCGCCGGCTCGGCGGCAGAGTCAGGGAAGTGGGGGGAGGGGATAGAGCCCCGTCGGGCTCGTCGACCCGCGGCTCCTGGCGGCTCTGCGGCCGAGTTGGGGAAGGAGGGGGGGAGGGGCAGACTCCCTGACAGCCGGGCGATGCGCGCGCGCCGGTGGCTCGGCGGCACAGGTCGCGAGTGGGGGAGGCCCGGCCGGCAGGTGGACACGCGGGCACCGCCAGCTCGGCGGCAGAGTGAGGAAAGGGGGGGCGGGGCAGACACCTCGACAGCCGGGCGACGCGCGCGCGCTGGCGGCTCGTCACCAGAGGTCGGGAGTGCGAGAGGCCAGGCCGGCAGGTGGACACGCGGGCACCCGCAGCTCGTCGGCAGGGTTAGGGAAGGGGGGGAGGGGATAGAGCCCCGTCCGGCTGGTCGACCCGCGGGCACTGCCAGGCGGGCGACGGGCGCGCGCTGGCGGCTGGGCGGGCGAGGTCGCCAGTGGGAGAGGCCCGGCCGGCAGGTGCCCGCGGGCAACGCCAGCTGGGCGGCAGAGTGAGGGGAGGAGCGGGGGAGGGGCAGACAGCCTGACAGCCGGGCGACGGGCGCGCGCTGGCGGCTCGGCGGGCGAGGTCGCGAGTGGGAGAGCCCCGGTCGCAGGTGGCCCCGCGGGCACCCGCAGCTCGTCGACAGAGTTAGGGAAGTGGGGGGAGGGGATAGAGCCCCGTCGGGCTCGTCGACCCGCGGCTCCTGGCGGCTCTGCGGCCGAGTTAGGGAAGGAGGGGGGGAGGGGCAGACTCCCTGACAGCCGGGCGATGCGCGCGCGCCGGCGGCTCGGCGGCACAGGTCGCGAGTGGGGGAGGCCCGGCCGGCAGGTGGACACGCGGGCACCGCCAGCTCGGCGGCAGAGTGAGGAAAGGGGGGGGAGGGGCAGACACCTAGACAGCCGGGCGACGCGCGCGCGCCGGCGGCTCGTGACCAGAGGTCGCGTGTAGGGGAGCAACGGCCGGCAGGTGGACCCGCGGGCACCGCCAGCTCGGCGGCAGAGTGAGGGAAGGAGGGGGAGGGGCGGATTCCAAGCCAGGCGGGCGACGCGCGCGCGCTGGCGTCTCGTCACCAGAGATCGCGAGTGCGAGAGGCCCGGCCGGCAGGTGGACACGCGGGCACCGCCGGCTCGGCGGCAGAGTCAGGGAAGTGGGGGGAGGGGATAGAGCCCCGTCGGGCTCGTCGACCCGCGGCTCCTGGCGGCTCTGCGGCCGAGTTGGGGAAGGAGGGGGGGAGGGGCAGACTCCCTGACAGCCGGGCGATGCGCGCGCGCCGGCGGCTCGGCGGCACAGGTCGCGAGTGGGGGAGGCCCGGCCGGCAGGTGGACACGCGGGCACCGCCAGCTCGGCGGCAGAGTGAGGAAAGGGGGGGCGGGGCAGACACCTCGACAGCCGGGCGATGCGCGCGCGCTGGCGGCTCGTCACCAGAGGTCGCGAGTGCGAGAGGCCCGGCCGGCAGGTGGACACGGGGGCACCGCCGGCTCGGCGGCAGAGTCAGGGAAGTGGGGGGAGGGGATAGAGCCCCGTCGGGCTCGTCGACCCGCGGCTCCTGGCGGCTCTGCGGCCGAGTTGGGGAAGGAGGGGGGGAGGGGCAGACTCCCTGACAGCCGGGCGATGCGCGCGCGCCGGCGGCTCGGCGGCACAGGTCGCGAGTGGGGGAGGCCCGGCCGGCAGGTGGACACGCGGGCACCGCCAGCTCGGCGGCAGAGTGAGGAAAGGGGGGGCGGGGCAGACACCTCGACAGCCGGGCGACGCGCGCACGCTGGCGGCTCGTCACCAGAGGTCGGGAGTGCGAGAGGCCAGGCCGGCAGGTGGACACGCGGGCACCCGCAGCTCGTCGGCAGGGTTAGGGAAGGGGGGGAGGGGATAGAGCCCCGTCCGGCTGGTCGACCCGCGGGCACTGCCAGGCGGGCGACGGGCGCGCGCTGGCGGCTGGGCGGGCGAGGTCGCCAGTGGGAGAGGCCCGGCCGGCAGGTGCCCGCGGGCAACGCCAGCTGGGCGGCAGAGTGAGGGGAGGAGCGGGGGAGGGGCAGACAGCCTGACAGCCGGGCGACGGGCGCGCGCTGGCGGCTCGGCGGGCGAGGTCGCGAGTGGGAGAGCCCCGGTCGCAGGTGGCCCCGCGGGCACCCGCAGCTCGTCGACAGAGTTAGGGAAGTGGGGGGAGGGGATAGAGCCCCGTCGGGCTCGTCGACCCGCGGCTCCTGGCGGCTCTGCGGCCGAGTTAGGGAAGGAGGGGGGGAGGGGCAGACTCCCTGACAGCCGGGCGATGCGCGCGCGCCGGCGGCTCGGCGGCACAGGTCGCGAGTGGGGGAGGCCCGGCCGGCAGGTGGACACGCGGGCACCGCCAGCTCGGCGGCAGAGTGAGGAAAGGGGGGGGAGGGGCAGACACCTAGACAGCCGGGCGACGCGCGCGCGCCGGCGGCTCGTGACCAGAGGTCGCGTGTAGGGGAGCAACGGCCGGCAGGTGGACCCGCGGGCACCGCCAGCTCGGCGGCAGAGTGAGGGAAGGAGGGGGAGGGGCGGATTCCAAGCCAGGCGGGCGACGCGCGCGCGCTGGCGTCTCGTCACCAGAGATCGCGAGTGCGAGAGGCCCGGCCGGCAGGTGGACACGCGGGCACCGCCGGCTCGGCGGCAGAGTCAGGGAAGTGGGGGGAGGGGATAGAGCCCCGTCGGGCTCGTCGACCCGCGGCTCCTGGCGGCTCTGCGGCCGAGTTGGGGAAGGAGGGGGGGAGGGGCAGACTCCCTGACAGCCGGGCGATGCGCGCGCGCCGGCGGCTCGGCGGCACAGGTCGCGAGTGGGGGAGGCCCGGCCGGCAGGTGGACACGCGGGCACCGCCAGCTCGGCGGCAGAGTGAGGAAAGGGGGGGCGGGGCAGACACCTCGACAGCCGGGCGATGCGCGCGCGCTGGCGGCTCGTCACCAGAGGTCGCGAGTGCGAGAGGCCCGGCCGGCAGGTGGACACGGGGGCACCGCCGGCTCGGCGGCAGAGTCAGGGAAGTGGGGGGAGGGGATAGAGCCCCTTCGGGCTCGTCGACCCGCGGCTCCTGGCGGCTCTGCGGCCGAGTTGGGGAAGGAGGGGGGAGGGGCAGACTCCCTGACAGCCGGGCGATGCGCGCGCGCCGGCGGCTCGGCGGCACAGGTCGCGAGTGGGGGAGGCCCGGCCGGCAGGTGGACACGCGGGCACCGCCAGCTCGGCGGCAGAGTGAGGAAAGGGGGGGCGGGGCAGACACCTCGACAGCCGGGCGACGCGCGCGCGCTGGCGGCTCGTCACCAGAGGTCGGGAGTGCGAGAGGCCAGGCCGGCAGGTGGACACGCGGGCACCCGCAGCTCGTCGGCAGGGTTAGGGAAGGGGGGGAGGGGATAGAGCCCCGTCCGGCTGGTCGACCCGCGGGCACTGCCAGGCGGGCGACGGGCGCGCGCTGGCGGCTGGGCGGGCGAGGTCGCCAGTGGGAGAGGCCCGGCCGGCAGGTGCCCGCGGGCAACGCCAGCTGGGCGGCAGAGTGAGGGGAGGAGCGGGGGAGGGGCAGACAGCCTGACAGCCGGGCGACGGGCGCGCGCTGGCGGCTCGGCGGGCGAGGTCGCGAGTGGGAGAGCCCCGGTCGCAGGTGGCCCCGCGGGCACCCGCAGCTCGTCGACAGAGTTAGGGAAGTGGGGGGAGGGGATAGAGCCCCGTCGGGCTCGTCGACCCGCGGCTCCTGGCGGCTCTGCGGCCGAGTTAGGGAAGGAGGGGGGGAGGGGCAGACTCCCTGACAGCCGGTCGATGCGCGCGCGCCGGCGGCTCGGCGGCACAGGTCGCGAGTGGGGGAGGCCCGGCCGGCAGGTGGACACGCGGGCACCGCCAGCTCGGCGGCAGAGTGAGGAAAGGGGGGGGAGGGGCAGACACCTAGACAGCCGGGCGACGCGCGCGCGCCGGCGGCTCGTGACCAGAGGTCGCGTGTAGGGGAGCAACGGCCGGCAGGTGGACCCGCGGGCACCGCCAGCTCGGCGGCAGAGTGAGGGAAGGAGGGGGAGGGGCGGATTCCAAGCCAGGCGGGCGACGCGCGCGCGCTGGCGTCTCGTCACCAGAGATCGCGAGTGCGAGAGGCCCGGCCGGCAGGTGGACACGCGGGCACCGCCGGCTCGGCGGCAGAGTCAGGGAAGTGGGGGGAGGGGATAGAGCCCCGTCGGGCTCGTCGACCCGCGGCTCCTGGCGGCTCTGCGGCCGAGTTGGGGAAGGAGGGGGGGAGGGGCAGACTCCCTGACAGCCGGGCGATGCGCGCGCGCCGGCGGCTCGGCGGCACAGGTCGCGAGTGGGGGAGGCCCGGCCGGCAGGTGGACACGCGGGCACCGCCAGCTCGGCGGCAGAGTGAGGAAAGGGGGGGCGGGGCAGACACCTCGACAGCCGGGCGACGCGCGCGCGCTGGCGGCTCGTCACCAGAGGTCGCGAGTGCGAGAGGCCCGGCCGGCAGGTGGACACGGGGGCACCGCCGGCTCGGCGGCAGAGTCAGGGAAGTGGGGGGAGGGGATAGAGCCCCGTCGGGCTCGTCGACCCGCGGCTCCTGGCGGCTCTGCGGCCGAGTTAGGGAAGGAGGGGGGGAGGGGCAGACTCCCTGACAGCCGGGCGATGCGCGCGCGCCGGCGGCTCGGCGGCACAGGTCGCGAGTGGGGGAGGCCCGGCCGGCAGGTGGACACGCGGGCACCGCCAGCTCGGCGGCAGAGTGAGGAAAGGGGGGGGAGGGGCAGACACCTAGACAGCCGGGCGACGCGCGCGCGCCGGCGGCTCGTGACCAGAGGTCGCGTGTAGGGGAGCAACGGCCGGCAGGTGGACCCGCGGGCACCGCCAGCTCGGCGGCAGAGTGAGGGAAGGAGGGGGAGGGGCGGATTCCAAGCCAGGCGGGCGACGCGCGCGCGCTGGCGTCTCGTCACCAGAGATCGCGAGTGCGAGAGGCCCGGCCGGCAGGTGGACACGGGGGCACCGCCGGCTCGGCGGCAGAGTCAGGGAAGTGGGGGCGGGGCAGACACCTCGACAGCCGGGCGATGCGCGCGCGCTGGCGGCTCGTCACCAGAGGTCGCGAGTGCGAGAGGCCCGGCCGGCAGGTGGACACGGGGGCACCGCCGGCTCGGCGGCAGAGTCAGGGAAGTGGGGGGAGGGGATAGAGCCCCGTCGGGCTCGTCGACCCGCGGCTCCTGGCGGCTCTGCGGCCGAGTTGGGGAAGGAGGGGGGAGGGGCAGACTCCCTGACAGCCGGGCGATGCGCGCGCGCCGGCGGCTCGGCGGCACAGGTCGCGAGTGGGGGAGGCCCGGCCGGCAGGTGGACACGCGGGCACCGCCAGCTCGGCGGCAGAGTGAGGAAAGGGGGGGCGGGGCAGACACCTCGACAGCCGGGCGATGCGCGCGCGCTGGCGGCTCGTCACCAGAGGTCGCGAGTGCGAGAGGCCCGGCCGGCAGGTGGACACGGGGGCACCGCCGGCTCGGCGGAAGAGTCAGGGAAGTGGGGGGAGGGGATAGAGCCCCGTCGGGCTCGTCGACCCGCGGCTCCTGGCGGCTCTGCGGCCGAGTTGGGGAAGGAGGGGGGGAGGGGCAGACTCCCTGACAGCCGGGCGATGCGCGCGCGCCGGCGGCTCGGCGGCACAGGTCGCGAGTGGGGGAGGCCCGGCCGGCAGGTGGACACGCGGGCACCGCCAGCTCGGCGGCAGAGTGAGGAAAGGGGGGGCGGGGCAGACACCTCGACAGCCGGGCGACGCGCGCGCGCTGGCGGCTCGTCACCAGAGGTCGCGAGTGCGAGAGGCCAGGCCGGCAGGTGGACACGCGGGCACCCGCAGCTCGTCGGCAGGGTTAGGGAAGGGGGGGAGGGGATAGAGCCCCGTCCGGCTGGTCGACCCGCGGGCACTGCCAGGCGGGCGACGGGCGCGCGCTGGCGGCTGGGCGGGCGAGGTCGCCAGTGGGAGAGGCCCGGCCGGCAGGTGCCCGCGGGCAACGCCAGCTGGGCGGCAGAGTGAGGGGAGGAGCGGGGGAGGGGCAGACAGCCTGACAGCCGGGCGACGGGCGCGCGCTGGCGGCTCGGCGGGCGAGGTCGCGAGTGGGAGAGCCCCGGTCGCAGGTGGCCCCGCGGGCACCCGCAGCTCGTCGACAGAGTTAGGGAAGTGGGGGGAGGGGATAGAGCCCCGTCGGGCTCGTCGACCCGCGGCTCCTGGCGGCTCTGCGGCCGAGTTAGGGAAGGAGGGGGGGAGGGGCAGACTCCCTGACAGCCGGGCGATGCGCGCGCGCCGGCGGCTCGGCGGCACAGGTCGCGAGTGGGGGAGGCCCGGCCGGCAGGTGGACACGCGGGCACCGCCAGCTCGGCGGCAGAGTGAGGAAAGGGGGGGGAGGGGCAGACACCTAGACAGCCGGGCGACGCGCGCGCGCCGGCGGCTCGTGACCAGAGGTCGCGTGTAGGGGAGCAACGGCCGGCAGGTGGACCCGCGGGCACCGCCAGCTCGGCGGCAGAGTGAGGGAAGGAGGGGGAGGGGCGGATTCCAAGCCAGGCGGGCGACGCGCGCGCGCTGGCGTCTCGTCACCAGAGATCGCGAGTGCGAGAGGCCCGGCCGGCAGGTGGACACGCGGGCACCGCCGGCTCGGCGGCAGAGTCAGGGAAGTGGGGGGAGGGGATAGAGCCCCGTCGGGCTCGTCGACCCGCGGCTCCTGGCGGCTCTGCGGCCGAGTTGGGGAAGGAGGGGGGGAGGGGCAGACTCCCTGACAGCCGGGCGATGCGCGCGCGCCGGCGGCTCGGCGGCACAGGTCGCGAGTGGGGGAGGCCCGGCCGGCAGGTGGACACGCGGGCACCGCCAGCTCGGCGGCAGAGTGAGGAAAGGGGGGGCGGGGCAGACACCTCGACAGCCGGGCGACGCGCGCGCGCTGGCGGCTCGTCACCAGAGGTCGCGAGTGCGAGAGGCCAGGCCGGCAGGTGGACACGCGGGCACCCGCAGCTCGTCGGCAGGGTTAGGGAAGGGGGGGAGGGGATAGAGCCCCGTCCGGCTGGTCGACCCGCGGGCACTGCCAGGCGGGCGACGGGCGCGCGCTGGCGGCTGGGCGGGCGAGGTCGCCAGTGGGAGAGGCCCGGCCGGCAGGTGCCCGCGGGCAACGCCAGCTGGGCGGCAGAGTGAGGGGAGGAGCGGGGGAGGGGCAGACAGCCTGACAGCCGGGCGACGGGCGCGCGCTGGCGGCTCGGCGGGCGAGGTCGCGAGTGGGAGAGCCCCGGTCGCAGGTGGACCCGCGGGCACCCGCAGCTCGTCGACAGAGCTAGGGAAGTGGGGGGAGGGGATAGAGCCCCGTCGGGCTCGTCGACCCGCGGCTCCTGGCGGCTCTGCGGCCGAGTTAGGGAAGGAGGGGGGGAGGGGCAGACTCCCTGACAGCCGGGCGATGCGCGCGCGCCGGCGGCTCGGCGGCACAGGTCGCGAGTGGGGGAGGCCCGGCCGGCAGGTGGACACGCGGGCACCGCCAGCTCGGCGGCAGAGTGAGGAAAGGGGGGGGAGGGGCAGACACCTAGACAGCCGGGCGACGCGCGCGCGCCGGCGGCTCGTGACCAGAGGTCGCGTGTAGGGGAGCACCGGCCGGCAGGTGGACCCGCGGGCACCGCCAGCTCGGCGGCAGAGTGAGGGAAGGAGGGGGAGGGGCGGATTCCAAGCCAGGCGGGCGACGCGCGCGCGCTGGCGTCTCGTCACCAGAGATCGCGAGTGCGAGAGGCCCGGCCGGCAGGTGGACACGCGGGCACCGCCGGCTCGGCGGCAGAGTCAGGGAAGTGGGGGGAGGGGATAGAGCCCCGTCGGGCTCGTCGACCCGCGGCTCCTGGCGGCTCTGCGGCCGAGTTGGGGAAGGAGGGGGGGAGGGGCAGACTCCCTGACAGCCGGGCGATGCGCGCGCGCCGGCGGCTCGGCGGCACAGGTCGCGAGTGGGGGAGGCCCGGCCGGCAGGTGGACACGCGGGCACCGCCAGCTCGGCGGCAGAGTGAGGAAAGGGGGGGCGGGGCAGACACCTCGACAGCCGGGCGATGCGCGCGCGCTGGCGGCTCGTAACCAGAGGTCGCGAGTGCGAGAGGCCCGGCCGGCAGGTGGACACGGGGGCACCGCCGGCTCGGCGGCAGAGTCAGGGAAGTGGGGGGAGGGGATAGAGCCCCGTCGGGCTCGTCGACCCGCGGCTCCTGGCGGCTCTGCGGCCGAGTTGGGGAAGGAGGGGGGGAGGGGCAGACTCCCTGACAGCCGGGCGATGCGCGCGCGCCGGCGGCTCGGCGGCACAGGTCGCGAGTGGGGGAGGCCCGGCCGGCAGGTGGACACGCGGGCACCGCCAGCTCGGCGGCAGAGTGAGGAAAGGGGGGGCGGGGCAGACACCTCGACAGCCGGGCGACGCGCGCGCGCTGGCGGCTCGTCACCAGAGGTCGCGAGTGCGAGAGGCCCGGCCGGCAGGTGGACACGGGGGCACCGCCGGCTCGGCGGCAGAGTCAGGGAAGTGGGGGGAGGGGATAGAGCCCCGTCGGGCTCGTCGACCCGCGGCTCCTGGCGGCTCTGCGGCCGAGTTGGGGAAGGAGGGGGGGAGGGGCAGACTCCCTGACAGCCGGGCGATGCGCGCGCGCCGGCGGCTCGGCGGCACAGGTCGCGAGTGGGGGAGGCCCGGCCGGCAGGTGGACACGCGGGCACCGCCAGCTCGGCGGCAGAGTGAGGAAAGGGGGGGCGGGGCAGACACCTCGACAGCCGGGCGACGCGCGCGCGCTGGCGGCTCGTCACCAGAGGTCGCGAGTGCGACAGGCCCGGCCGGCAGGTGGACACGCGGGCACCCGCAGCTCGTCGGCAGGGTTAGGGAAGGGGGGGGAGGGGATAGAGCCCCGTCCGGCTGGTCGACCCGCGGGCACTGCCAGGCGGGCGACGGGCGCGCGCTGGCGGCTGGGCGGGCGAGGTCGCCAGTGGGAGAGGCCCGGCCGGCAGGTGCCCGCGGGCAACGCCAGCTGGGCGGCAGAGTGAGGGGAGGAGCGGGGGAGGGGCAGACAGCCTGACAGCCGGGCGACGGGCGCGCGCTGGCGGCTCGGCGGGCGAGGTCGCGAGTGGGAGAGCCCCGGTCGCAGGTGGCCCCGCGGGCACCCGCAGCTCGTCGACAGAGTTAGGGAAGTGGGGGGAGGGGATAGAGCCCCGTCGGGCTCGTCGACCCGCGGCTCCTGGCGGCTCTGCGGCCGAGTTAGGGAAGGAGGGGGGGAGGGGCAGACTCCCTGACAGCCGGGCGATGCGCGCGCGCCGGCGGCTCGGCGGCACAGGTCGCGAGTGGGGGAGGCCCGGCCGGCAGGTGGACACGCGGGCACCGCCAGCTCGGCGGCAGAGTGAGGAAAGGGGGGGGAGGGGCAGACACCTAGACAGCCGGGCGACGCGCGCGCGCCGGCGGCTCGTGACCAGAGGTCGCGTGTATGGGAGCACCGGCCGGCAGGTGGACCCGCGGGCAGCGCCAGCTCGGCGGCAGAGTGAGGGAAGGAGGGGGAGGGGCGGATTCCAAGCCAGGCGGGCGACGCGCGCGCGCTGGCGTCTCGTCACCAGAGATCGCGAGTGCGAGAGGCCCGGCCGGCAGGTGGACACGCGGGCACCGCCGGCTCGGCGGCAGAGTCAGGGAAGTGGGGGGAGGGGATAGAGCCCCGTCGGGCTCGTCGACCCGCGGCTCCTGGCGGCTCTGCGGCCGAGTTGGGGAAGGAGGGGGGGAGGGGCAGACTCCCTGACAGCCGGGCGATGCGCGCGCGCCGGCGGCTCGGCGGCACAGGTCGCGAGTGGGGGAGGCCCGGCCGGCAGGTGGACACGCGGGCACCGCCAGCTCGGCGGCAGAGTGAGGAAAGGGGGGGCGGGGCAGACACCTCGACAGCCGGGCGACGCGCGCGCGCTGGCGGCTCGTCACCAGAGGTCGCGAGTGCGAGAGGCCCGGCCGGCAGGTGGACACGGGGGCACCGCCGGCTCGGCGGCAGAGTCAGGGAAGTGGGGGGAGGGGATAGAGCCCCGTCGGGCTCGTCGACCCGCGGCTCCTGGCGGCTCTGCGGCCGAGTTGGGGAAGGAGGGGGGGAGGGGCAGACTCCCTGACAGCCGGGCGATGCGCGCGCGCCGGCGGCTCGGCGGCACAGGTCGCGAGTGGGGGAGGCCCGGCCGGCAGGTGGACACGCGGGCACCGCCAGCTCGGCGGCAGAGTGAGGAAAGGGGGGGCGGGGCAGACACCTCGACAGCCGGGCGACGCGCGCGCGCTGGCGGCTCGTCACCAGAGGTCGCGAGTGCGACAGGCCCGGCCGGCAGGTGGACACGCGGGCACCCGCAGCTCGTCGGCAGGGTTAGGGAAGGGGGGGGAGGGGATAGAGCCCCGTCCGGCTGGTCGACCCGCGGGCACTGCCAGGCGGGCGACGGGCGCGCGCTGGCGGCTGGGCGGGCGAGGTCGCCAGTGGGAGAGGCCCGGCCGGCAGGTGCCCGCGGGCAACGCCAGCTGGGCGGCAGAGTGAGGGGAGGAGCGGGGGAGGGGCAGACAGCCTGACAGCCGGGCGACGGGCGCGCGCTGGCGGCTCGGCGGGCGAGGTCGCGAGTGGGAGAGCCCCGGTCGCAGGTGGCCCCGCGGGCACCCGCAGCTCGTCGACAGAGTTAGGGAAGTGGGGGGAGGGGATAGAGCCCCGTCGGGCTCGTCGACCCGCGGCTCCTGGCGGCTCTGCGGCCGAGTTAGGGAAGGAGGGGGGGAGGGGCAGACTCCCTGACAGCCGGGCGATGCGCGCGCGCCGGCGGCTCGGCGGCACAGGTCGCGAGTGGGGGAGGCCCGGCCGGCAGGTGGACACGCGGGCACCGCCAGCTCGGCGGCAGAGTGAGGAAAGGGGGGGGAGGGGCAGACACCTAGACAGCCGGGCGACGCGCGCGCGCCGGCGGCTCGTGACCAGAGGTCGCGTGTAGGGGAGCACCGGCCGGCAGGTGGACCCGCGGGCACCGCCAGCTCGGCGGCAGAGTGAGGGAAGGAGGGGGAGGGGCGGATTCCAAGCCAGGCGGGCGACGCGCGCGCGCTGGCGTCTCGTCACCAGAGATCGCGAGTGCGAGAGGCCCGGCCGGCAGGTGGACACGCGGGCACCGCCGGCTCGGCGGCAGAGTCAGGGAAGTGGGGGGAGGGGATAGAGCCCCGTCGGGCTCGTCGACCCGCGGCTCCTGGCGGCTCTGCGGCCGAGTTGGGGAAGGAGGGGGGGAGGGGCAGACTCCCTGACAGCCGGGCGATGCGCGCGCGCCGGCGGCTCGGCGGCACAGGTCGCGAGTGGGGGAGGCCCGGCCGGCAGGTGGACACGCGGGCACCGCCAGCTCGGCGGCAGAGTGAGGAAAGGGGGGGCGGGGCAGACACCTCGACAGCCGGGCGACGCGCGCGCGCTGGCGGCTCGTCACCAGAGGTCGCGAGTGCGAGAGGCCCGGCCGGCAGGTGGACACGGGGGCACCGCCGGCTCGGCGGCAGAGTCAGGGAAGTGGGGGGAGGGGATAGAGCCCCGTCGGGCTCGTCGACCCGCGGCTCCTGGCGGCTCTGCGGCCGAGTTGGGGAAGGAGGGGGGAGGGGCAGACTCCCTGACAGCCGGGCGATGCGCGCGCGCCGGCGGCTCGGCGGCACAGGTCGCGAGTGGGGGAGGCCCGGCCGGCAGGTGGACACGCGGGCACCGCCAGCTCGGCGGCAGAGTGAGGAAAGGGGGGGCGGGGCAGACACCTCGACAGCCGGGCGACGCGCGCGCGCTGGCGGCTCGTCACCAGAGGTCGCGAGTGCGACAGGCCCGGCCGGCAGGTGGACACGCGGGCACCCGCAGCTCGTCGGCAGGGTTAGGGAAGGGGGGGGAGGGGATAGAGCCCCGTCCGGCTGGTCGACCCGCGGGCACTGCCAGGCGGGCGACGGGCGCGCGCTGGCGGCTGGGCGGGCGAGGTCGCCAGTGGGAGAGGCCCGGCCGGCAGGTGCCCGCGGGCAACGCCAGCTGGGCGGCAGAGTGAGGGGAGGAGCGGGGGAGGGGCAGACAGCCTGACAGCCGGGCGACGGGCGCGCGCTGGCGGCTCGGCGGGCGAGGTCGCGAGTGGGAGAGCCCCGGTCGCAGGTGGCCCCGCGGGCACCCGCAGCTCGTCGACAGAGTTAGGGAAGTGGGGGGAGGGGATAGAGCCCCGTCGGGCTCGTCGACCCGCGGCTCCTGGCGGCTCTGCGGCCGAGTTAGGGAAGGAGGGGGGGAGGGGCAGACTCCCTGACAGCCGGGCGATGCGCGCGCGCCGGCGGCTCGGCGGCACAGGTCGCGAGTGGGGGAGGCCCGGCCGGCAGGTGGACACGCGGGCACCGCCAGCTCGGCGGCAGAGTGAGGAAAGGGGGGGGAGGGGCAGACACCTAGACAGCCGGGCGACGCGCGCGCGCCGGCGGCTCGTGACCAGAGGTCGCGTGTATGGGAGCACCGGCCGGCAGGTGGACCCGCGGGCAGCGCCAGCTCGGCGGCAGAGTGAGGGAAGGAGGGGGAGGGGCGGATTCCAAGCCAGGCGGGCGACGCGAGCGCGCTGGCGTCTCGTCACCAGAGATCGCGAGTGCGAGAGGCCCGGCCGGCAGGTGGACACGCGGGCACCGCCGGCTCGGCGGCAGAGTCAGGGAAGTGGGGGGAGGGGATAGAGCCCCGTCGGGCTCGTCGACCCGCGGCTCCTGGCGGCTCTGCGGCCGAGTTGGGGAAGGAGGGGGGGAGGGGCAGACTCCCTGACAGCCGGGCGATGCGCGCGCGCCGGCGGCTCGGCGGCACAGGTCGCGAGTGGGGGAGGCCCGGCCGGCAGGTGGACACGCGGGCACCGCCAGCTCGGCGGCAGAGTGAGGAAAGGGGGGGCGGGGCAGACACCTCGACAGCCGGGCGACGCGCGCGCGCTGGCGGCTCGTCACCAGAGGTCGCGAGTGCGAGAGGCCAGGCCGGCAGGTGGACACGCGGGCACCCGCAGCTCGTCGGCAGGGTTAGGGAATGGGGGGAGGGGATAGAGCCCCGTCCGGCTGGTCGACCCGCGGGCACTGCCAGGCGGGCGACGGGCGCGCGCTGGCGGCTGGGCGGGCGAGGTCGCCAGTGGGAGAGGCCCGGCCGGCAGGTGCCCGCGGGCAACGCCAGCTGGGCGGCAGAGTGAGGGGAGGAGCGGGGGAGGGGCCGACAGCCTGACAGCCGGGCGACGGGCGCGCGCTGGCGGCTCGGCGGGCGAGGTCGCGAGTGGGAGAGCCCCGGTCGCAGGTGGCCCCGCGGGCACCCGCAGCTCGTCGACAGAGTTAGGGAAGTGGGGGGAGGGGATAGAGCCCCGTCGGGCTCGTCGACCCGCGGCTCCTGGCGGCTCTGCGGCCGAGTTAGGGAAGGAGGGGGGGAGGGGCAGACTCCCTGACAGCCGGGCGATGCGCGCGCGCCGGCGGCTCGGCGGCACAGGTCGCGAGTGGGGGAGGCCCGGCCGGCAGGTGGACACGCGGGCACCGCCAGCTCGGCGGCAGAGTGAGGAAAGGGGGGGGAGGGGCAGACACCTAGACAGCCGGGCGACGCGCGCGCGCCGGCGGCTCGTGACCAGAGGTCGCGTGTAGGGGAGCAACGGCCGGCAGGTGGACCCGCGGGCACCGCCAGCTCGGCGGCAGAGTGAGGGAAGGAGGGGGAGGGGCGGATTCCAAGCCAGGCGGGCGACGCGCGCGCGCTGGCGTCTCGTCACCAGAGATCGCGAGAGCGAGAGGCCCGGCCGGCAGGTGGACACGCGGGCACCGCCGGCTCGGCGGCAGAGTCAGGGAAGTGGGGGGAGGGGATAGAGCCCCGTCGGGCTCGTCGACCCGCGGCTCCTGGCGGCTCTGCGGCCGAGTTGGGGAAGGAGGGGGGGAGGGGCAGACTCCCTGACAGCCGGGCGATGCGCGCGCGCCGGCGGCTCGGCGGCACAGGTCGCGAGTGGGGGAGGCCCGGCCGGCAGGTGGACACGCGGGCACCGCCAGCTCGGCGGCAGAGTGAGGAAAGGGGGGGCGGGGCAGACACCTCGACAGCCGGGCGATGCGCGCGCGCTGGCGGCTCGTCACCAGAGGTCGCGAGTGCGAGAGGCCCGGCCGGCAGGTGGACACGGGGGCACCGCCGGCTCGGCGGCAGAGTCAGGGAAGTGGGGGGAGGGGATAGAGCCCCGTCGGGCTCGTCGACCCGCTGCTCCTGGCGGCTCTGCGGACGAGTTGGGGAAGGAGGGGGGGAGGGGCAGACTCCCTGACAGCCGGGCGATGCGCGCGCGCCGGCGGCTCGGCGGCACAGGTCGCGAGTGGGGGAGGCCCGGCCGGCAGGTGGACACGCGGGCACCGCCAGCTCGGCGGCAGAGTGAGGAAAGGGGGGGCGGGGCAGACACCTCGACAGCCGGGCGACGCGCGCGCGCTGGCGGCTCGTCACCAGAGGTCGCGAGTGCGAGAGGCCAGGCCGGCAGGTGGACACGCGGGCACCCGCAGCTCGTCGGCAGGGTTAGGGAAGGGGGGGAGGGGATAGAGCCCCGTCCGGCTGGTCGACCCGCGGGCACTGCCAGGCGGGCGACGGGCGCGCGCTGGCGGCTGGGCGGGCGAGGTCGCCAGTGGGAGAGGCCCGGCCGGCAGGTGCCCGCGGGCAACGCCAGCTGGGCGGCAGAGTGAGGGGAGGAGCGGGGGAGGGGCAGACAGCCTGACAGCCGGGCGACGGGCGCGCGCTGGCGGCTCGGCGGGCGAGGTCGCGAGTGGGAGAGCCCCGGTCGCAGGTGGACCCGCGGGCACCCGCAGCTCGTCGACAGAGTTAGGGAAGTGGGGGGAGGGGATAGAGCCCCGTCGGGCTCGTCGACCCGCGGCTCCTGGCGGCTCTGCGGCCGAGTTAGGGAAGGAGGGGGGGAGGGGCAGACTCCCTGACAGCCGGGCGATGCGCGCGCGCCGGCGGCTCGGCGGCACAGGTCGCGAGTGGGGGAGGCCCGGCCGGCAGGTGGACACGCGGGCACCGCCAGCTCGGCGGCAGAGTGAGGAAAGGGGGGGGAGGGGCAGACACCTAGACAGCCGGGCGACGCGCGCGCGCCGGCGGCTCGTGACCAGAGGTCGCGTGTAGGGGAGCAACGGCCGGCAGGTGGACCCGCGGGCACCGCCAGCTCGGCGGCAGAGTGAGGGAAGGAGGGGGAGGGGCGGATTCCAAGCCAGGCGGGCGACGCGCGCGCGCTGGCGTCTCGTCACCAGAGATCGCGAGTGCGAGAGGCCCGGCCGGCAGGTGGACACGCGGGCACCGCCGGCTCGGCGGCAGAGTCAGGGAAGTGGGGGGAGGGGATAGAGCCCCGTCGGGCTCGTCGACCCGCGGCTCCTGGCGGCTCTGCGGCCGAGTTGGGGAAGGAGGGGGGGAGGGGCAGACTCCCTGACAGCCGGGCGATGCGCGCGCGCCGGCGGCTCGGCGGCACAGGTCGCGAGTGGGGGAGGCCCGGCCGGCAGGTGGACACGCGGGCACCGCCAGCTCGGCGGCAGAGTGAGGAAAGGGGGGGCGGGGCAGACACCTCGACAGCCGGGCGACGCGCGCGCGCTGGCGGCTCGTCACCAGAGGTCGCGAGTGCGAGAGGCCCGGCCGGCAGGTGGACACGGGGGCACCGCCGGCTCGGCGGCAGAGTCAGGGAAGTGGGGGGAGGGGATAGAGCCCCGTCGGGCTCGTCGACCCGCGGCTCCTGGCGGCTCTGCGGCCGAGTTGGGGAAGGAGGGGGGGAGGGGCAGACTCCCTGACAGCCGGGCGATGCGCGCGCGCCGGCGGCTCGGCGGCACAGGTCGCGAGTGGGGGAGGCCCGGCCGGCAGGTGGACACGCGGGCACCGCCAGCTCGGCGGCAGAGTGAGGAAAGGGGGGGCGGGGCAGACACCTCGACAGCCGGGCGACGCGCGCGCGCTGGCGGCTCGTCACCAGAGGTCGGGAGTGCGAGAGGCCAGGCCGGCAGGTGGACACGCGGGCACCCGCAGCTCGTCGGCAGGGTTAGGGAAGGGGGGGAGGGGATAGAGCCCCGTCCGGCTGGTCGACCCGCGGGCACTGCCAGGCGGGCGACGGGCGCGCGCTGGCGGCTGGGCGGGCGAGGTCGCCAGTGGGAGAGGCCCGGCCGGCAGGTGCCCGCGGGCAACGCCAGCTGGGCGGCAGAGTGAGGGGAGGAGCGGGGGAGGGGCAGACAGCCTGACAGCCGGGCGACGGGCGCGCGCTGGCGGCTCGGCGGGCGAGGTCGCGAGTGGGAGAGCCCCGGTCGCAGGTGGCCCCGCGGACACCCGCAGCTCGTCGACAGAGTTAGGGAAGTGGGGGGAGGGGATAGAGCCCCGTCGGGCTCGTCGACCCGCGGCTCCTGGCGGCTCTGCGGCCGAGTTAGGGAAGGAGGGGGGGAGGGGCAGACTCCCTGACAGCCGGGCGATGCGCGCGCGCCGGCGGCTCGGCGGCACAGGTCGCGAGTGGGGGAGGCCCGGCCGGCAGGTGGACACGCGGGCACCGCCAGCTCGGCGGCAGAGTGAGGAAAGGGGGGGGAGGGGCAGACACCTAGACAGCCGGGCGACGCGCGCGCGCCGGCGGCTCGTGACCAGAGGTCGCGTGTATGGGAGCACCGGCCGGCAGGTGGACCCGCGGGAAGCGCCAGCTCGGCGGCAGAGTGAGGGAAGGAGGGGGAGGGGCGGATTCCAAGCCAGGCGGGCGACGCGAGCGCGCTGGCGTCTCGTCACCAGAGATCGCGAGTGCGAGAGGCCCGGCCGGCAGGTGGACACGCGGGCACCGCCGGCTCGGCGGCAGAGTCAGGGAAGTGGGGGGAGGGGATAGAGCCCCGTCGGGCTCGTCGACCCGCGGCTCCTGGCGGCTCTGCGGCCGAGTTGGGGAAGGAGGGGGGGAGGGGCAGACTCCCTGACAGCCGGGCGATGCGCGCGCGCCGGCGGCTCGGCGGCACAGGTCGCGAGTGGGGGAGGCCCGGCCGGCAGGTGGACACGCGGGCACCGCCAGCTCGGCGGCAGAGTGAGGAAAGGGGGGGCGGGGCAGACACCTCGACAGCCGGGCGACGCGCGCGCGCTGGCGGCTCGTCACCAGAGGTCGCGAGTGCGAGAGGCCAGGCCGGCAGGTGGACACGCGGGCACCCGCAGCTCGTCGGCAGGGTTAGGGAATGGGGGGAGGGGATAGAGCCCCGTCCGGCTGGTCGACCCGCGGGCACTGCCAGGCGGGCGACGGGCGCGCGCTGGCGGCTGGGCGGGCGAGGTCGCCAGTGGGAGAGGCCCGGCCGGCAGGTGCCCGCGGGCAACGCCAGCTGGGCGGCAGAGTGAGGGGAGGAGCGGGGGAGGGGCAGACAGCCTGACAGCCGGGCGACGGGCGCGCGCTGGCGGCTCGGCGGGCGAGGTCGCGAGTGGGAGAGCCCCGGTCGCAGGTGGCCCCGCGGGCACCCGCAGCTCGTCGACAGAGTTAGGGAAGTGGGGGGAGGGGATAGAGCCCCGTCGGGCTCGTCGACCCGCGGCTCCTGGCGGCTCTGCGGCCGAGTTAGGGAAGGAGGGGGGGAGGGGCAGACTCCCTGACAGCCGGGCGATGCGCGCGCGCCGGCGGCTCGGCGGCACAGGTCGCGAGTGGGGGAGGCCCGGCCGGCAGGTGGACACGCGGGCACCGCCAGCTCGGCGGCAGAGTGAGGAAAGGGGGGGGAGGGGCAGACACCTAGACAGCCGGGCGACGCGCGCGCGCCGGCGGCTCGTGACCAGAGGTCGCGTGTAGGGGAGCAACGGCCGGCAGGTGGACCCGCGGGCACCGCCAGCTCGGCGGCAGAGTGAGGGAAGGAGGGGGAGGGGCGGATTCCAAGCCAGGCGGGCGACGCGCGCGCGCTGGCGTCTCGTCACCAGAGATCGCGAGTGCGAGAGGCCCGGCCGGCAGGTGGACACGCGGGCACCGCCGGCTCGGCGGCAGAGTCAGGGAAGTGGGGGGAGGGGATAGAGCCCCGTCGGGCTCGTCGACCCGCGGCTCCTGGCGGCTCTGCGGCCGAGTTGGGGAAGGAGGGGGGGAGGGGCAGACTCCCTGACAGCCGGGCGATGCGCGCGCGCCGGCGGCTCGGCGGCACAGGTCGCGAGTGGGGGAGGCCCGGCCGGCAGGTGGACACGCGGGCACCGCCAGCTCGGCGGCAGAGTGAGGAAAGGGGGGGCGGGGCAGACACCTCGACAGCCGGGCGATGCGCGCGCGCTGGCGGCTCGTCACCAGAGGTCGCGAGTGCGAGAGGCCCGGCCGGCAGGTGGACACGGGGGCACCGCCGGCTCGGCGGCAGAGTCAGGGAAGTGGGGGGAGGGGATAGAGCCCCGTCGGGCTCGTCGACCCGCGGCTCCTGGCGGCTCTGCGGCCGAGTTGGGGAAGGAGGGGGGGAGGGGCAGACTCCCTGACAGCCGGGCGATGCGCGCGCGCCGGCGGCTCGGCGGCACAGGTCGCGAGTGGGGGAGGCCCGGCCGGCAGGTGGACACGCGGGCACCGCCAGCTCGGCGGCAGAGTGAGGAAAGGGGGGGCGGGGCAGACACCTCGACAGCCGGGCGACGCGCGCGCGCTGGCGGCTCGTCACCAGAGGTCGGGAGTGCGAGAGGCCAGGCCGGCAGGTGGACACGCGGGCACCCGCAGCTCGTCGGCAGGGTTAGGGAAGGGGGGGAGGGGATAGAGCCCCGTCCGGCTGGTCGACCCGCGGGCACTGCCAGGCGGGCGACGGGCGCGCGCTGGCGGCTGGGCGGGCGAGGTCGCCAGTGGGAGAGGCCCGGCCGGCAGGTGCCCGCGGGCAACGCCAGCTGGGCGGCAGAGTGAGGGGAGGAGCGGGGGAGGGGCCGACAGCCTGACAGCCGGGCGACGGGCGCGCGCTGGCGGCTCGGCGGGCGAGGTCGCGAGTGGGAGAGCCCCGGTCGCAGGTGGCCCCGCGGGCACCCGCAGCTCGTCGACAGAGTTAGGGAAGTGGGGGGAGGGGATAGAGCCCCGTCGGGCTCGTCGACCCGCGGCTCCTGGCGGCTCTGCGGCCGAGTTAGGGAAGGAGGGGGGGAGGGGCAGACTCCCTGACAGCCGGGCGATGCGCGCGCGCCGGCGGCTCGGCGGCACAGGTCGCGAGTGGGGGAGGCCCGGCCGGCAGGTGGACACGCGGGCACCGCCAGCTCGGCGGCAGAGTGAGGAAAGGGGGGGGAGGGGCAGACACCTAGAGAGCCGGGCGACGCGCGCGCGCCGGCGGCTCGTGACCAGAGGTCGCGTGTAGGGGAGCACCGGCCGGCAGGTGGACCCGCGGGCACCGCCAGCTCGGCGGCAGAGTGAGGGAAGGAGGGGGAGGGGCGGATTCCAAGCCAGGCGGGCGACGCGCGCGCGCTGGCGTCTCGTCACCAGAGATCGCGAGTGCGAGAGGCCCGGCCGGCAGGTGGACACGCGGGCACCGCCGGCTCGGCGGCAGAGTCAGGGAAGTGGGGGGAGGGGATAGAGCCCCGTCGGGCTCGTCGACCCGCGGCTCCTGGCGGCTCTGCGGCCGAGTTGGGGAAGGAGGGGGGGAGGGGCAGACTCCCTGACAGCCGGGCGATGCGCGGGCGCCGGCGGCTCGGCGGCACAGGTCGCGAGTGGGGGAGGCCCGGCCGGCAGGTGGACACGCGGGCACCGCCAGCTCGGCGGCAGAGTGAGGAAAAGGGGGCGGGGCAGACACCTCGACAGCCGGGCGATGCGCGCGCGCTGGCGGCTCGTCACCAGAGGTCGCGAGTGCGAGAGGCCCGGCCGGCAGGTGGACACGCGGGCACCGCCAGCTCGGCGGCAGAGTGAGGAAAGGGGGGGCGGGGCAGACACCTCGACAGCCGGGCGACGCGCGCGCGCTGGCGGCTCGTCACCAGAGGTCGCGAGTGCGAGAGGCCCGGCCGGCAGGTGGACACGGGGGCACCGCCGGCTCGGCGGCAGAGTCAGGGAAGTGGGGGGAGGGGATAGAGCCCCGTCGGGCTCGTCGACCCGCGGCTCCTGGCGGCTCTGCGGCCGAGTTGGGGAAGGAGGGGGGGAGGGGCAGACTCCCTGACAGCCGGGCGATGCGCGCGCGCCGGCGGCTCGGCGGCACAGGTCGCGAGTGGGGGAGGCCCGGCCGGCAGGTGGACACGCGGGCACCGCCAGCTCGGCGGCAGAGTGAGGAAAGGGGGGGCGGGGCAGACACCTCGACAGCCGGGCGACGCGCGCGCGCTGGCGGCTCGTCACCAGAGGTCGCGAGTGCGACAGGCCCGGCCGGCAGGTGGACACGCGGGCACCCGCAGCTCGTCGGCAGTGTTAGGGAAGGGGGGGGAGGGGATAGAGCCCCGTCCGGCTGGTCGACCCGCGGGCACTGCCAGGCGGGCGACGGGCGCGCGCTGGCGGCTGGGCGGGCGAGGTCGCCAGTGGGAGAGGCCCGGCCGGCAGGTGCCCGCGGGCAACGCCAGCTGGGCGGCAGAGTGAGGGGAGGAGCGGGGGAGGGGCAGACAGCCTGACAGCCGGGCGACGGGCGCGCGCTGGCGGCTCGGCGGGCGAGGTCGCGAGTGGGAGAGCCCCGGTCGCAGGTGGCCCCGCGGGCACCCGCAACTCGTCGACAGAGTTAGGGAAGTGGGGGGAGGGGATAGAGCCCCGTCGGGCTCGTCGACCCGCGGCTCCTGGCGGCTCTGCGGCCGAGTTAGGGAAGGAGGGGGGGAGGGGCAGACTCCCTGACAGCCGGGCGATGCGCGCGCGCCGGCGGCTCGGCGGCACAGGTCGCGAGTGGGGGAGGCCCGGCCGGCAGGTGGACACGCGGGCACCGCCAGCTCGGCGGCAGAGTGAGGAAAGGGGGGGGAGGGGCAGACACCTAGACAGCCGGGCGACGCGCGCGCGCCGGCGGCTCGTGACCAGAGGTCGCGTGTAGGGGAGCACCGGCCGGCAGGTGGACCCGCGGGCACCGCCAGCTCGGCGGCAGAGTGAGGGAAGGAGGGGGAGGGGCGGATTCCAAGCCAGGCGGGCGACGCGCGCGCGCTGGCGTCTCGTCACCAGAGATCGCGAGTGCGAGAGGCCCGGCCGGCAGGTGGACACGCGGGCACCGCCGGCTCGGCGGCAGAGTCAGGGAAGTGGGGGGAGGGGATAGAGCCCCGTCGGGCTCGTCGACCCGCGGCTCCTGGCGGCTCTGCGGCCGAGTTGGGGAAGGAGGGGGGGAGGGGCAGACTCCCTGACAGCCGGGCGATGCGCGCGCGCCGGCGGCTCGGCGGCACAGGTCGCGAGTGGGGGAGGCCCGGCCGGCAGGTGGACACGCGGGCACCGCCAGCTCGGCGGCAGAGTGAGGAAAGGGGGGGCGGGGCAGACACCTCGACAGCCGGGCGACGCGCGCGCGCTGGCGGCTCGTCACCAGAGGTCGCGAGTGCGAGAGGCCCGGCCGGCAGGTGGACACGGGGGCACCGCCGGCTCGGCGGCAGAGTCAGGGAAGTGGGGGGAGGGGATAGAGCCCCGTCGGGCTCGTCGACCCGCGGCTCCTGGCGGCTCTGCGGCCGAGTTGGGGAAGGAGGGGGGGAGGGGCAGACTCCCTGACAGCCGGGCGATGCGCGCGCGCCGGCGGCTCGGCGGCACAGGTCGCGAGTGGGGGAGGCCCGGCCGGCAGGTGGACACGCGGGCACCGCCAGCTCGGCGGCAGAGTGAGGAAAGGGGGGGCGGGGCAGACACCTCGACAGCCGGGCGACGCGCGCGCGCTGGCGGCTCGTCACCAGAGGTCGCGAGTGCGACAGGCCCGGCCGGCAGGTGGACACGCGGGCACCCGCAGCTCGTCGGCAGGGTTAGGGAAGGGGGGGGAGGGGATAGAGCCCCGTCCGGCTGGTCGACCCGCGGGCACTGCCAGGCGGGCGACGGGCGCGCG
Organism: Giraffa tippelskirchi; assembly: GCF_054371585.1. Lineage (NCBI taxonomy): Eukaryota > Metazoa > Chordata > Mammalia > Artiodactyla > Giraffidae > Giraffa > Giraffa tippelskirchi. The sequence goes on from NC_137282.1 coordinate 70,054,078, forward strand.
CTGGCGGCTGGGCGGGCGAGGTCGCCAGTGGGAGAGGCCCGGCCGGCAGGTGCCCGCGGGCAACGCCAGCTGGGCGGCAGAGTGAGGGGAGGAGCGGGGGAGGGGCAGACAGCCTGACAGCCGGGCGACGGGCGCGCGCTGGCGGCTCGGCGGGCGAGGTCGCGAGTGGGAGAGCCCCGGTCGCAGGTGGCCCCGCGGGCACCCGCAGCTCGTCGACAGAGTTAGGGAAGTGGGGGGAGGGGATAGAGCCCCGTCGGGCTCGTCGACCCGCGGCTCCTGGCGGCTCTGCGGACGAGTTAGGGAAGGAGGGGGGGAGGGGCAGACTCCCTGACATCCGGGCGATGCGCGCGCGCCGGCGGCTCGGCGGCACAGGTCGCGAGTGGGGGAGGCCCGGCCGGCAGGTGGACACGCGGGCACCGCCAGCTCGGCGGCAGAGTGAGGAAAGGGGGGGGAGGGGCAGACACCTAGACAGCCGGGCGACGCGCGCGCGCCGGCGGCTCGTGACCAGAGGTCGCGTGTATGGGAGCACCGGCCGGCAGGTGGACCCGCGGGCAGCGCCAGCTCGGCGGCAGAGTGAGGGAAGGAGGGGGAGGGGCGGATTCCAAGCCAGGCGGGCGACGCGAGCGCGCTGGCGTCTCGTCACCAGAGATCGCGAGTGCGAGAGGCCCGGCCGGCAGGTGGACACGGGGGCACCGCCGGCTCGGCGGCAGAGTCAGGGAAGTGGGGGGAGGGGATAGAGCCCCGTCGGGCTCGTCGACCCGCGGCTCCTGGCGGCTCTGCGGCCGAGTTGGGGAAGGAGGGGGGGAGGGGCAGACTCCCTGACAGCCGGGCGATGCGCGCGCGCCGGCGGCTCGGCGGCACAGGTCGCGAGTGGGGGAGGCCCGGCCGGCAGGTGGACACGCGGGCACCGCCAGCTCGGCGGCAGAGTGAGGAAAGGGGGGGCGGGGCAGACACCTCGACAGCCGGGCGACGCGCGCGCGCTGGCGGCTCGTCACCAGAGGTCGCGAGTGCGAGAGGCCAGGCCGGCAGGTGGACACGCGGGCACCCGCAGCTCGTCGGCAGGGTTAGGGAAGGGGGGGAGGGGATAGAGCCCCGTCCGGCTGGTCGACCCGCGGGCACTGCCAGGCGGGCGACGGGCGCGCGCTGGCGGCTGGGCGGGCGAGGTCGCCAGTGGGAGAGGCCCGGCCGGCAGGTGCCCGCGGGCAACGCCAGCTGGGCGGCAGAGTGAGGGGAGGAGCGGGGGAGGGGCAGACAGCCTGACAGCCGGGCGACGGGCGCGCGCTGGCGGCTCGGCGGGCGAGGTCGCGAGTGGGAGAGCCCCGGTCGCAGGTGGACCCGCGGGCACCCGCAGCTCGTCGACAGAGTTAGGGAAGTGGGGGGAGGGGATAGAGCCCCGTCGGGCTCGTCGACCCGCGGCTCCTGGCGGCTCTGCGGCCGAGTTAGGGAAGGAGGGGGGGAGGGGCAGACTCCCTGACAGCCGGGCGATGCGCGCGCGCCGGCGGCTCGGCGGCACAGGTCGCGAGTGGGGGAGGCCCGGCCGGCAGGTGGACACGCGGGCACCGCCAGCTCGGCGGCAGAGTGAGGAAAGGGGGGGGAGGGGCAGACACCTAGACAGCCGGGCGACGCGCGCGCGCCGGCGGCTCGTGACCAGAGGTCGCGTGTAGGGGAGCAACGGCCGGCAGGTGGACCCGCGGGCACCGCCAGCTCGGCGGCAGAGTGAGGGAAGGAGGGGGAGGGGCGGATTCCAAGCCAGACGGGCGACGCGCGCGCGCTGGCGTCTCGTCACCAGAGATCGCGAGTGCGAGAGGCCCGGCCGGCAGGTGGACACGCGGGCACCGCCGGCTCGGCGGCAGAGTCAGGGAAGTGGGGGGAGGGGATAGAGCCCCGTCGGGCTCGTCGACCCGCGGCTCCTGGCGGCTCTGCGGCCGAGTTGGGGAAGGAGGGGGGGAGGGGCAGACTCCCTGACAGCCGGGCGATGCGCGCGCGCCGGCGGCTCGGCGGCACAGGTCGCGAGTGGGGGAGGCCCGGCCGGCAGGTGGACACGCGGGCACCGCCAGCTCGGCGGCAGAGTGAGGAAAGGGGGGGCGGGGCAGACACCTCGACAGCCGGGCGATGCGCGCGCGCTGGCGGCTCGTCACCAGAGGTCGCGAGTGCGAGAGGCCCGGCCGGCAGGTGGACACGGGGGCACCGCCGGCTCGGCGGCAGAGTCAGGGAAGTGGGGGGAGGGGATAGAGCCCCGTCGGGCTCGTCGACCCGCGGCTCCTGGCGGCTCTGCGGCCGAGTTGGGGAAGGAGGGGGGGAGGGGCAGACTCCCTGACAGCCGGGCGATGCGCGCGCGCCGGCGGCTCGGCGGCACAGGTCGCGAGTGGGGGAGGCCCGGTCGGCAGGTGGACACGCGGGCACCGCCAGCTCGGCGGCAGAGTGAGGAAAGGGGGGGCGGGGCAGACACCTCGACAGCCGGGCGACGCGCGCGCGCTGGCGGCTCGTCACCAGAGGTCGCGAGTGCGAGAGGCCAGGCCGGCAGGTGGACACGCGGGCACCCGCAGCTCGTCGGCAGGGTTAGGGAAGGGGGGGAGGGGATAGAGCGCCGTCCGGCTGGTCGACCCGCGGGCACTGCCAGGCGGGCGACGGGCGCGCGCTGGCGGCTGGGCGGGCGAGGTCGCCAGTGGGAGAGGCCCGGCCGGCAGGTGCCCGCGGGCAACGCCAGCTGGGCGGCAGAGTGAGGGGAGGAGCGGGGGAGGGGCAGACAGCCTGACAGCCGGGCGACGGGCGCGCGCTGGCGGCTCGGCGGGCGAGGTCGCGAGTGGGAGAGCCCCGGTCGCAGGTGGCCCCGCGGGCACCCGCAGCTCATCGACAGAGTTAGGGAAGTGGGGGGAGGGGATAGAGCCCCGTCGGGCTCGTCGACCCGCGGCTCCTGGCGGCTCTGCGGCCGAGTTAGGGAAGGAGGGGGGGAGGGGCAGACTCCCTGACAGCCGGGCGATGCGCGCGCGCCGGCGGCTCGGCGGCACAGGTCGCGAGTGGGGGAGGCCCGGCCGGCAGGTGGACACGCGGGCACCGCCAGCTCGGCGGCAGAGTGAGGAAAGGGGGGGGAGGGGCAGACACCTAGACAGCCGGGCGACGCGCGCGCGCCGGCGGCTCGTGACCAGAGGTCGCGTGTAGGGGAGCAACGGCCGGCAGGTGGACCCGCGGGCACCGCCAGCTCGGCGGCAGAGTGAGGGAAGGAGGGGGAGGGGCGGATTCCAAGCCAGGCGGGCGACGCGCGCGCGCTGGCGTCTCGTCACCAGAGATCGCGAGTGCGAGAGGCCCGGCCGGCAGGTGGACACGCGGGCACCGCCGGCTCGGCGGCAGAGTCAGGGAAGTGGGGGGAGGGGATAGAGCCCCGTCGGGCTCGTCGACCCGCGGCTCCTGGCGGCTCTGCGGCCGAGTTGGGGAAGGAGGGGGGGAGGGGCAGACTCCCTGACAGCCGGGCGATGCGCGCGCGCCGGCGGCTCGGCGGCACAGGTCGCGAGTGGGGGAGGCCCGGCCGGCAGGTGGACACGCGGGCACCGCCAGCTCGGCGGCAGAGTGAGGAAAGGGGGGGCGGGGCAGACACCTCGACAGCCGGGCGATGCGCGCGCGCTGGCGGCTCGTCACCAGAGGTCGCGAGTGCGAGAGGCCCGGCCGGCAGGTGGACACGCGGGCACCGCCAGCTCGGCGGCAGAGTGAGGAAAGGGGGGGCGGGGCAGACACCTCGACAGCCGGGCGACGCGCGCGCGCTGGCGGCTCGTCACCAGAGGTCGCGAGTGCGAGAGGCCCGGCCGGCAGGTGGACACGGGGGCACCGCCGGCTCGGCGGCAGAGTCAGGGAAGTGGGGGGAGGGGATAGAGCCCCGTCGGGCTCGTCGACCCGCGGCTCCTGGCGGCTCTGCGGCCGAGTTGGGGAAGGAGGGGGGGAGGGGCAGACTCCCTGACAGCCGGGCGATGCGCGCGCGCCGGCGGCTCGGCGGCACAGGTCGCGAGTGGGGGAGGCCCGGCCGGCAGGTGGACACGCGGGCACCGCCAGCTCGGCGGCAGAGTGAGGAAAGGGGGGGCGGGGCAGACACCTCGACAGCCGGGCGATGCGCGCGCGCTGGCGGCTCGTCACCAGAGGTCGCGAGTGCGAGAGGCCCGGCCGGCAGGTGGACACGCGGGCACCGCCAGCTCGGCGGCAGAGTGAGGAAAGGGGGGGCGGGGCAGACACCTCGACAGCCGGGCGACGCGCGCGCGCTGGCGGCTCGTCACCAGAGGTCGCGAGTGCGAGAGGCCCGGCCGGCAGGTGGACACGGGGGCACCGCCGGCTCGGCGGCAGAGTCAGGGAAGTGGGGGGAGGGGATAGAGCCCCGTCGGGCTCGTCGACCCGCGGCTCCTGGCGGCTCTGCGGCCGAGTTGGGGAAGGAGGGGGGGAGGGGCAGACTCCCTGACAGCCGGGCGATGCGCGCGCGCCGGCGGCTCGGCGGCACAGGTCGCGAGTGGGGGAGGCCCGGCCGGCAGGTGGACACGCGGGCACCGCCAGCTCGGCGGCAGAGTGAGGAAAGGGGGGGCGGGGCAGACACCTCGACAGCCGGGCGACGCGCGCGCGCTGGCGGCTCGTCACCAGAGGTCGCGAGTGCGACAGGCCCGGCCGGCAGGTGGACACGCGGGCACCCGCAGCTCGTCGGCAGGGTTAGGGAAGGGGGGGGAGGGGATAGAGCCCCGTCCGGCTGGTCGACCCGCGGGCACTGCCAGGCGGGCGACGGGCGCGCGCTGGCGGCTGGGCGGGCGAGGTCGCCAGTGGGAGAGGCCCGGCCGGCAGGTGCCCGCGGGCAACGCCAGCTGGGCGGCAGAGTGAGGGGAGGAGCGGGGGAGGGGCAGACAGCCTGACAGCCGGGCGACGGGCGCGCGCTGGCGGCTCGGCGGGCGAGGTCGCGAGTGGGAGAGCCCCGGTCGCAGGTGGCCCCGCGGGCACCCGCAGCTCGTCGACAGAGTTAGGGAAGTGGGGGGAGGGGATAGAGCCCCGTCGGGCTCGTCGACCCGCGGCTCCTGGCGGCTCTGCGGCCGAGTTAGGGAAGGAGGGGGGGAGGGGCAGACTCCCTGACAGCCGGGCGATGCGCGCGCGCCGGCGGCTCGGCGGCACAGGTCGCGAGTGGGGGAGGCCCGGCCGGCAGGTGGACACGCGGGCACCGCCAGCTCGGCGGCAGAGTGAGGAAAGGGGGGGGAGGGGCAGACACCTAGACAGCCGGGCGACGCGCGCGCGCCGGCGGCTCGTGACCAGAGGTCGCGTGTAGGGGAGCAACGGCCGGCAGGTGGACCCGCGGGCACCGCCAGCTCGGCGGCAGAGTGAGGGAAGGAGGGGGAGGGGCGGATTCCAAGCCAGGCGGGCGACGCGCGCGCGCTGGCGTCTCGTCACCAGAGATCGCGAGAGCGAGAGGCCCGGCCGGCAGGTGGACACGCGGGCACCGCCGGCTCGGCGGCAGAGTCAGGGAAGTGGGGGGAGGGGATAGAGCCCCGTCGGGCTCGTCGACCCGCGGCTCCTGGCGGCTCTGCGGCCGAGTTGGGGAAGGAGGGGGGGAGGGGCAGACTCCCTGACAGCCGGGCGATTCGCGCGCGCCGGCGGCTCGGCGGCACAGGTCGCGAGTGGGGGAGGCCCGGCCGGCAGGTGGACACGCGGGCACCGCCAGCTCGGCGGCAGAGTGAGGAAAGGGGGGGCGGGGCAGACACCTCGACAGCCGGGCGATGCGCGCGCGCTGGCGGCTCGTCACCAGAGGTCGCGAGTGCGAGAGGCCCGGCCGGCAGGTGGACACGGGGGCACCGCCGGCTCGGCGGCAGAGTCAGGGAAGTGGGGGGAGGGGATAGAGCCCCGTCGGGCTCGTCGACCCGCGGCTCCTGGCGGCTCTGCGGCCGAGTTGGGGAAGGAGGGGGGGAGGGGCAGACTCCCTGACAGCCGGGCGATGCGCGCGCGCCGGCGGCTCGGCGGCACAGGTCGCGAGTGGGGGAGGCCCGGCCGGCAGGTGGACACGCGGGCACCGCCAGCTCGGCGGCAGAGTGAGGAAAGGGGGGGCGGGGCAGACACCTCGACAGCCGGGCGACGCGCGCGCGCTGGCGGCTCGTCACCAGAGGTCGGGAGTGCGAGAGGCCAGGCCGGCAGGTGGACACGCGGGCACGCGCAGCTCGTCGGCAGGGTTAGGGAAGGGGGGGAGGGGATAGAGCCCCGTCCGGCTGGTCGACCCGCGGGCACTGCCAGGCGGGCGACGGGCGCGCGCTGGCGGCTGGGCGGGCGAGGTCGCCAGTGGGAGAGGCCCGGCCGGCAGGTGCCCGCGGGCAACGCCAGCTGGGCGGCAGAGTGAGGGGAGGAGCGGGGGAGGGGCAGACAGCCTGACAGCCGGGCGACGGGCGCGCGCTGGCGGCTCGGCGGGCGAGGTCGCGAGTGGGAGAGCCCCGGTCGCAGGTGGCCCCGCGGGCACCCGCAGCTCGTCGACAGAGTTAGGGAAGTGGGGGGAGGGGATAGAGCCCCGTCGGGCTCGTCGACCCGCGGCTCCTGGCGGCTCTGCGGCCGAGTTAGGGAAGGAGGGGGGGAGGGGCAGACTCCCTGACAGCCGGGCGATGCGCGCGCGCCGGCGGCTCGGCGGCACAGGTCGCGAGTGGGGGAGGCCCGGCCGGCAGGTGGACACGCGGGCACCGCCAGCTCGGCGGCAGAGTGAGGAAAGGGGGGGGAGGGGCAGACACCTAGACAGCCGGGCGACGCGCGCGCGCCGGCGGCTCGTGACCAGAGGTCGCGTGTAGGGGAGCAACGGCCGGCAGGTGGACCCGCGGGCACCGCCAGCTCGGCGGCAGAGTGAGGGAAGGAGGGGGAGGGGCGGATTCCAAGCCAGGCGGGCGACGCGCGCGCGCTGGCGTCTCGTCACCAGAGATCGCGAGTGCGAGAGGCCCGGCCGGCAGGTGGACACGCGGGCACCGCCGGCTCGGCGGCAGAGTCAGGGAAGTGGGGGGAGGGGATAGAGCCCCGTCGGGCTCGTCGACCCGCGGCTCCTGGCGGCTCTGCGGCCGAGTTGGGGAAGGAGGGGGGGAGGGGCAGACTCCCTGACAGCCGGGCGATGCGCGCGCGCCGGCGGCTCGGCGGCACAGGTCGCGAGTGGGGGAGGCCCGGCCGGCAGGTGGACACGCGGGCACCGCCAGCTCGGCGGCAGAGTGAGGAAAGGGGGGGCGGGGCAGACACCTCGACAGCCGGGCGATGCGCGCGCGCTGGCGGCTCGTCACCAGAGGTCGCGAGTGCGAGAGGCCCGGCCGGCAGGTGGACACGGGGGCACCGCCGGCTCGGCGGCAGAGTCAGGGAAGTGGGGGGAGGGGATAGAGCCCCGTCGGGCTCGTCGACCCGCGGCTCCTGGCGGCTCTGCGGCCGAGTTGGGGAAGGAGGGGGGGAGGGGCAGACTCCCTGACAGCCGGGCGATGCGCGCGCGCCGGCGGCTCGGCGGCACAGGTCGCGAGTGGGGGAGGCCCGGCCGGCAGGTGGACACGCGGGCACCGCCAGCTCGGCGGCAGAGTGAGGAAAGGGGGGGCGGGGCAGACACCTCGACAGCCGGGCGACGCGCGCGCGCTGGCGGCTCGTCACCAGAGGTCGGGAGTGCGAGAGGCCAGGCCGGCAGGTGGACACGCGGGCACCCGCAGCTCGTCGGCAGGGTTAGGGAAGGGGGGGAGGGGATAGAGCCCCGTCCGGCTGGTCGACCCGCGGGCACTGCCAGGCGGGCGACGGGCGCGCGCTGGCGGCTGGGCGGGCGAGGTCGCCAGTGGGAGAGGCCCGGCCGGCAGGTGCCCGCGGGCAACGCCAGCTGGGCGGCAGAGTGAGGGGAGGAGCGGGGGAGGGGCAGACAGCCTGACAGCCGGGCGACGGGCGCGCGCTGGCGGCTCGGCGGGCGAGGTCGCGAGTGGGAGAGCCCCGGTCGCAGGTGGCCCCGCGGGCACCCGCAGCTCGTCGACAGAGTTAGGGAAGTGGGGGGAGGGGATAGAGCCCCGTCGGGCTCGTCGACCCGCGGCTCCTGGCGGCTCTGCGGCCGAGTTAGGGAAGGAGGGGGGGAGGGGCAGACTCCCTGACAGCCGGGCGATGCGCGCGCGCCGGCGGCTCGGCGGCACAGGTCGCGAGTGGGGGAGGCCCGGCCGGCAGGTGGACACGCGGGCACCGCCAGCTCGGCGGCAGAGTGAGGAAAGGGGGGGGAGGGGCAGACACCTAGACAGCCGGGCGACGCGCGCGCGCCGGCGGCTCGTGACCAGAGGTCGCGTGTAGGGGAGCAACGGCCGGCAGGTGGACCCGCGGGCACCGCCAGCTCGGCGGCAGAGTGAGGGAAGGAGGGGGAGGGGCGGATTCCAAGCCAGGCGGGCGACGCGCGCGCGCTGGCGTCTCGTCACCAGAGATCGCGAGTGCGAGAGGCCCGGCCGGCAGGTGGACACGCGGGCACCGCCGGCTCGGCGGCAGAGTCAGGGAAGTGGGGGGAGGGGATAGAGCCCCGTCGGGCTCGTCGACCCGCGGCTCCTGGCGGCTCTGCGGCCGAGTTGGGGAAGGAGGGGGGGAGGGGCAGACTCCCTGACAGCCGGGCGATGCGCGCGCGCCGGCGGCTCGGCGGCACAGGTCGCGAGTGGGGGAGGCCCGGCCGGCAGGTGGACACGCGGGCACCGCCAGCTCGGCGGCAGAGTGAGGAAAGGGGGGGCGGGGCAGACACCTCGACAGCCGGGCGATGCGCGCGCGCTGGCGGCTCGTCACCAGAGGTCGCGAGTGCGAGAGGCCCGGCCGGCAGGTGGACACGCGGGCACCGCCAGCTCGGCGGCAGAGTGAGGAAAGGGGGGGGAGGGGCAGACACCTCGACAGCCGGGCGACGCGCGCGCGCCGGCGGCTCGTGACCAGAGGTCGCGTGTAGGGGAGCAACGGCCGGCAGGTGGACCCGCGGGCACCGCCAGCTCGGCGGCAGAGTGAGGGAAGGAGGGGGAGGGGCGGATTCCAAGCCAGGCGGGCGACGCGCGCGCGCTGGCGTCTCGTCACCAGAGATCGCGAGTGGGAGAGCCCCGGTCGCAGGTGGCCCCGCGGGCACCCGCAGCTCGTCGACAGAGTTAGGGAAGTGGGGGGAGGGGATAGAGCCCCGTCGGGCTCGTCGACCCGCGGCTCCTGGCGGCTCTGCGGCCGAGTTAGGGAAGGAGGGGGGGAGGGGCAGACTCCCTGACAGCCGGGCGATGCGCGCGCGCCGGCGGCTCGGCGGCACAGGTCGCGAGTGGGGGAGGCCCGGCCGGCAGGTGGACACGCGGGCACCGCCAGCTCGGCGGCAGAGTGAGGAAAGGGGGGGGAGGGGCAGACACCTAGACAGCCGGGCGACGCGCGCGCGCCGGCGGCTCGTGACCAGAGGTCGCGTGTAGGGGAGCAACGGCCGGCAGGTGGACCCGCGGGCACCGCCAGCTCGGCGGCAGAGTGAGGGAAGGAGGGGGAGGGGCGGATTCCAAGCCAGGCGGGCGACGCGCGCGCGCTGGCGTCTCGTCACCAGAGATCGCGAGTGCGAGAGGCCCGGCCGGCAGGTGGACACGCGGGCACCGCCGGCTCGGCGGCAGAGTCAGGGAAGTGGGGGGAGGGGATAGAGCCCCGTCGGGCTCGTCGACCCGCGGCTACTGGCGGCTCTGCGGCCGAGTTGGGGAAGGAGGGGGGGAGGGGCAGACTCCCTGACAGCCGGGCGATGCGCGCGCGCCGGCGGCTCGGCGGCACAGGTCGCGAGTGGGGGAGGCCCGGCCGGCAGGTGGACACGCGGGCACCGCCAGCTCGGCGGCAGAGTGAGGAAAGGGGGGGCGGGGCAGACACCTCGACAGCCGGGCGATGCGCGCGCGCTGGCGGCTCGTCACCAGAGGTCGCGAGTGCGAGAGGCCCGGCCGGCAGGTGGACACGGGGGCACCGCCGGCTCGGCGGCAGAGTCAGGGAAGTGGGGGGAGGGGATAGAGCCCCGTCGGGCTCGTCGACCCGCGGCTCCTGGCGGCTCTGCGGCCGAGTTGGGGAAGGAGGGGGGGAGGGGCAGACTCCCTGACAGCCGGGCGATGCGCGCGCGCCGGCGGCTCGGCGGCACAGGTCGCGAGTGGGGGAGGCCCGGCCGGCAGGTGGACACGCGGGCACCGCCAGCTCGGCGGCAGAGTGAGGAAAGGGGGGGCGGGGCAGACACCTCGACAGCCGGGCGACGCGCGCGCGCTGGCGGCTCGTCACCAGAGGTCGCGAGTGCGAGAGGCCAGGCCGGCAGGTGGACACGCGGGCACCCGCAGCTCGTCGGCAGGGTTAGGGAAGGGGGGGAGGGGATAGAGCCCCGTCCGGCTGGTCGACCCGCGGGCACTGCCAGGCGGGCGACGGGCGCGCGCTGGCGGCTGGGCGGGCGAGGTCGCCAGTGGGAGAGGCCCGGCCGGCAGGTGCCCGCGGGCAACGCCAGCTGGGCGGCAGAGTGAGGGGAGGAGCGGGGGAGGGGCAGACAGCCTGACAGCCGGGCGACGGGCGCGCGCTGGCGGCTCGGCGGGCGAGGTCGCGAGTGGGAGAGCCCCGGTCGCAGGTGGCCCCGCGGGCACCCGCAGCTCGTCGACAGAGTTAGGGAAGTGGGGGGAGGGGATAGAGCCCCGTCGGGCTCGTCGACCCGCGGCTCCTGGCGGCTCTGCGGCCGAGTTAGGGAAGGAGGGGGGGAGGGGCAGACTCCCTGACAGCCGGGCGATGCGCGCGCGCCGGCGGCTCGGCGGCACAGGTCGCGAGTGGGGGAGGCCCGGCCGGCAGGTGGACACGCGGGCACCGCCAGCTCGGCGGCAGAGTGAGGAAAGGGGGGGGAGGGGCAGACACCTAGACAGCCGGGCGACGCGCGCGCGCCGGCGGCTCGTGACCAGAGGTCGCGTGTAGGGGAGCAACGGCCGGCAGGTGGACCCGCGGGCACCGCCAGCTCGGCGGCAGAGTGAGGGAAGGAGGGGGAGGGGCGGATTCCAAGCCAGGCGGGCGACGCGCGCGCGCTGGCGTCTCGTCACCAGAGATCGCGAGTGCGAGAGGCCCGGCCGGCAGGTGGACACGCGGGCACCGCCGGCTCGGCGGCAGAGTCAGGGAAGTGGGGGGAGGGGATAGAGCCCCGTCGGGCTCGTCGACCCGCGGCTCCTGGCGGCTCTGCGGCCGAGTTAGGGAAGGAGGGGGGGAGGGGCAGACTCCCTGACAGCCGGGCGATGCGCGCGCGCCGGCGGCTCGGCGGCACAGGTCGCGAGTGGGGGAGGCCCGGCCGGCAGGTGGACACGCGGGCACCGCCAGCTCGGCGGCAGAGTGAGGAAAGGGGGGGCGGGGCAGACACCTCGACAGCCGGGCGATGCGCGCGCGCTGGCGGCTCGTCACCAGAGGTCGCGAGTGCGAGAGGCCCGGCCGGCAGGTGGACACGGGGGCACCGCCGGCTCGGCGGCAGAGTCAGGGAAGTGGGGGGAGGGGATAGAGCCCCGTCGGGCTCGTCGACCCGCGGCTCCTGGCGGCTCTGCGGCCGAGTTGGGGAAGGAGGGGGGGAGGGGCAGACTCCCTGACAGCCGGGCGATGCGCGCGCGCCGGCGGCTCGGCGGCACAGGTCGCGAGTGGGGGAGGCCCGGCCGGCAGGTGGACACGCGGGCACCGCCAGCTCGGCGGCAGAGTGAGGAAAGGGGGGGCGGGGCAGACACCTCGACAGCCGGGCGACGCGCGCGCGCTGGCGGCTCGTCACCAGAGGTCGGGAGTGCGAGAGGCCAGGCCGGCAGGTGGACACGCGGGCACCCGCAGCTCGTCGGCAGGGTTAGGGAAGGGGGGGAGGGGATAGAGCCCCGTCCGGCTGGTCGACCCGCGGGCACTGCCAGGCGGGCGACGGGCGCGCGCTGGCGGCTGGGCGGGCGAGGTCGCCAGTGGGAGAGGCCCGGCCGGCAGGTGCCCGCGGGCAACGCCAGCTGGGCGGCAGAGTGAGGGGAGGAGCGGGGGAGGGGCAGACAGCCTGACAGCCGGGCGACGGGCGCGCGCTGGCGGCTCGGCGGGCGAGGTCGCGAGTGGGAGAGCCCCGGTCGCAGGTGGCCCCGCGGGCACCCGCAGCTCGTCGACAGAGTTAGGGAAGTGGGGGGAGGGGATAGAGCCCCGTCGGGCTCGTCGACCCGCGGCTCCTGGCGGCTCTGCGGCCGAGTTAGGGAAGGAGGGGGGGAGGGGCAGACTCCCTGACAGCCGGGCGATGCGCGCGCGCCGGCGGCTCGGCGGCACAGGTCGCGAGTGGGGGAGGCCCGGCCGGCAGGTGGACACGCGGGCACCGCCAGCTCGGCGGCAGAGTGAGGAAAGGGGGGGGAGGGGCAGACACCTAGACAGCCGGGCGACGCGCGCGCGCCGGCGGCTCGTGACCAGAGGTCGCGTGTAGGGGAGCAACGGCCGGCAGGTGGACCCGCGGGCACCGCCAGCTCGGCGGCAGAGTGAGGGAAGGAGGGGGAGGGGCGGATTCCAAGCCAGGCGGGCGACGCGCGCGCGCTGGCGTCTCGTCACCAGAGATCGCGAGTGCGAGAGGCCCGGCCGGCAGGTGGACACGCGGGCACCGCCGGCTCGGCGGCAGAGTCAGGGAAGTGGGGGGAGGGGATAGAGCCCCGTCGGGCTCGTCGACCCGCGGCTCCTGGCGGCTCTGCGGCCGAGTTGGGGAAGGAGGGGGGGAGGGGCAGACTCCCTGACAGCCGGGCGATGCGCGCGCGCCGGCGGCTCGGCGGCACAGGTCGCGAGTGGGGGAGGCCCGGCCGGCAGGTGGACACGCGGGCACCGCCAGCTCGGCGGCAGAGTGAGGAAAGGGGGGGCGGGGCAGACACCTCGACAGCCGGGCGATGCGCGCGCGCTGGCGGCTCGTCACCAGAGGTCGCGAGTGCGAGAGGCCCGGCCGGCAGGTGGACACGGGGGCACCGCCGGCTCGGCGGCAGAGTCAGGGAAGTGGGGGGAGGGGATAGAGCCCCGTCGGGCTCGTCGACCCGCGGCTCCTGGCGGCTCTGCGGCCGAGTTGGGGAAGGAGGGGGGGAGGGGCAGACTCCCTGACAGCCGGGCGATGCGCGCGCGCCGGCGGCTCGGCGGCACAGGTCGCGAGTGGGGGAGGCCCGGCCGGCAGGTGGACACGCGGGCACCGCCAGCTCGGCGGCAGAGTGAGGAAAGGGGGGGCGGGGCAGACACCTCGACAGCCGGGCGACGCGCGCGCGCTGGCGGCTCGTCACCAGAGGTCGCGAGTGCGAGAGGCCAGGCCGGCAGGTGGACACGCGGGCACCCGCAGCTCGTCGGCAGGGTTAGGGAAGGGGGGGAGGGGATAGAGCCCCGTCCGGCTGGTCGACCCGCGGGCACTGCCAGGCGGGCGACGGGCGCGCGCTGGCGGCTGGGCGGGCGAGGTCGCCAGTGGGAGAGGCCCGGCCGGCAGGTGCCCGCGGGCAACGCCAGCTGGGCGGCAGAGTGAGGGGAGGAGCGGGGGAGGGGCAGACAGCCTGACAGCCGGGCGACGGGCGCGCGCTGGCGGCTCGGCGGGCGAGGTCGCGAGTGGGAGAGCCCCGGTCGCAGGTGGCCCCGCGGGCACCCGCAGCTCGTCGACAGAGTTAGGGAAGTGGGGGGAGGGGATAGAGCCCCGTCGGGCTCGTCGACCCGCGGCTCCTGGCGGCTCTGCGGCCGAGTTAGGGAAGGAGGGGGGGAGGGGCAGACTCCCTGACAGCCGGGCGATGCGCGCGCGCCGGCGGCTCGGCGGCACAGGTCGCGAGTGGGGGAGGCCCGGCCGGCAGGTGGACACGCGGGCACCGCCAGCTCGGCGGCAGAGTGAGGAAAGGGGGGGGAGGGGCAGACACCTAGACAGCCGGGCGACGCGCGCGCGCCGGCGGCTCGTGACCAGAGGTCGCGTGTAGGGGAGCAACGGGGGGCAGGTGGACCCGCGGGCACCGCCAGCTCGGCGGCAGAGTGAGGGAAGGAGGGGGAGGGGCGGATTCCAAGCCAGGCGGGCGACGCGCGCGCGCTGGCGTCTCGTCACCAGAGATCGCGAGTGCGAGAGGCCCGGCCGGCAGGTGGACACGCGGGCACCGCCGGCTCGGCGGCAGAGTCAGGGAAGTGGGGGGAGGGGATAGAGCCCCGTCGGGCTCGTCGACCCGCGGCTCCTGGCGGCTCTGCGGCCGAGTTGGGGAAGGAGGGGGGGAGGGGCAGACTCCCTGACAGCCGGGCGATGCGCGCGCGCCGGCGGCTCGGCGGCACAGGTCGCGAGTGGGGGAGGCCCGGCCGGCAGGTGGACACGCGGGCACCGCCAGCTCGGCGGCAGAGTGAGGAAAGGGGGGGCGGGGCAGACACCTCGACAGCCGGGCGATGCGCGCGCGCTGGCGGCTCGTCACCAGAGGTCGCGAGTGCGAGAGGCCCGGCCGGCAGGTGGACACGGGGGCACCGCCGGCTCGGCGGCAGAGTCAGGGAAGTGGGGGGAGGGGATAGAGCCCCGTCGGGCTCGTCGACCCGCGGCTCCTGGCGGCTCTGCGGCCGAGTTGGGGAAGGAGGGGGGGAGGGGCAGACTCCCTGACAGCCGGGCGATGCGCGCGCGCCGGCGGCTCGGCGGCACAGGTCGCGAGTGGGGGAGGCCCGGCCGGCAGGTGGACACGCGGGCACCGCCAGCTCGGCGGCAGAGTGAGGAAAGGGGGGGCGGGGCAGACACCTCGACAGCCGGGCGACGCGCGCGCGCTGGCGGCTCGTCACCAGAGGTCGCGAGTGCGAGAGGCCAGGCCGGCAGGTGGACACGCGGGCACCCGCAGCTCGTCGGCAGGGTTAGGGAAGGGGGGGAGGGGATAGAGCCCCGTCCGGCTGGTCGACCCGCGGGCACTGCCAGGCGGGCGACGGGCGCGCGCTGGCGGCTGGGCGGGCGAGGTCGCCAGTGGGAGAGGCCCGGCCGGCAGGTGCCCGCGGGCAACGCCAGCTGGGCGGCAGAGTGAGGGGAGGAGCGGGGGAGGGGCAGACAGCCTGACAGCCGGGCGACGGGCGCGCGCTGGCGGCTCGGCGGGCGAGGTCGCGAGTGGGAGAGCCCCGGTCGCAGGTGGCCCCGCGGGCACCCGCAGCTCGTCGACAGAGTTAGGGAAGTGGGGGGAGGGGATAGAGCCCCGTCGGGCTCGTCGACCCGCGGCTCCTGGCGGCTCTGCGGCCGAGTTAGGGAAGGAGGGGGGGAGGGGCAGACTCCCTGACAGCCGGGCGATGCGCGCGCGCCGGCGGCTCGGCGGCACAGGTCGCGAGTGGGGGAGGCCCGGCCGGCAGGTGGACACGCGGGCACCGCCAGCTCGGCGGCAGAGTGAGGAAAGGGGGGGGAGGGGCAGACACCTAGACAGCCGGGCGACGCGCGCGCGCCGGCGGCTCGTGACCAGAGGTCGCGTGTAGGGGAGCAACGGCCGGCAGGTGGACCCGCGGGCACCGCCAGCTCGGCGGCAGAGTGAGGGAAGGAGGGGGAGGGGCGGATTCCAAGCCAGGCGGGCGACGCGCGCGCGCTGGCGTCTCGTCACCAGAGATCGCGAGTGCGAGAGGCCCGGCCGGCAGGTGGACACGCGGGCACCGCCGGCTCGGCGGCAGAGTCAGGGAAGTGGGGGGAGGGGATAGAGCCCCGTCGGGCTCGTCGACCCGCGGCTCCTGGCGGCTCTGCGGCCGAGTTGGGGAAGGAGGGGGGGAGGGGCAGACTCCCTGACAGCCGGGCGATGCGCGCGCGCCGGCGGCTCGGCGGCACAGGTCGCGAGTGGGGGAGGCCCGGCCGGCAGGTGGACACGCGGGCACCGCCAGCTCGGCGGCAGAGTGAGGAAAGGGGGGGCGGGGCAGACACCTCGACAGCCGGGCGACGCGCGCGCGCTGGCGGCTCGTCACCAGAGGTCGCGAGTGCGAGAGGCCCGGCCGGCAGGTGGACACGGGGGCACCGCCGGCTCGGCGGCAGAGTCAGGGAAGTG